>NW_017535675.1:522057-523875 GCF_001853355.1 Bactrocera latifrons | reverse complement strand
TTATTTATTAAAATTTGTTTTAAAAATTTTTTTGTGTTAATTAAATAAATTCGCAGCTGTTATTTTGTTTTTTATTTTTTCATTTACTGATTGAATTATTGGTCCCCCCTCACCTCCCCTAAAACTAAGTTCAAATAAAATGCCTAAATTTTCAAACTGGCTGGTAACGCCGTCAGTGTGTAATTTGCCGTATTAAATGTGTGTATTGTTGTTTTTTTACTAAGCTAATTTACTTAGAATTAAGAGATTTTACAAACTAACTTTACCTCACTAACTAATGTTAATATCATACATACATATGTGWGTGTCTGTTTTTATGTATGTGTATTTGTATAGCTATGTATGTGTTTCTGTATTTTGTATGTGTTTGTATATTTCTGTTTGGGTCAGTGCGTCTGCATGTATTTMTTTCTGTTTCTGTTTGGTTGTGTTAGTATGTCTGTATATACACACTTATTTGTATGTTTGTTTTTGTTTCTATGTGTATGCATGTGTATTGCCCTTATTACTATATCTATTAATTATTAATATATTACTATATAACACAGATGACTTTATCTTTTGCTTGCATTTCTTACACGCCTTGCCCGCTCTCGAAACTCGTTCCCATCTTTTTTTTTGTGTTTTTTTTTTTTTTTTTTTTTTTTTTTTTTTTTTTTTTTTTTTTTTTTTTTTTTTTTATTTTTTGTTAGACATATTACTTACATATGCATATTTTTACACTTTCTCACTTTGCTCCATAAATAAAGACTGCTCCTGTGCCGTTTTTAACAACCTTTGCCTTCGTTCTTACTTTCCTTATTGATTTCGGTTTTCGGACCTGCACACATACTACCTTACTTGTAATTTGTTTGATCCTGCCCTGCTACATTTGTTTTCACTTCATTTTGACGATTTGTTTGCTTTTGCGTTTTGTTTTTTTTTGTTTTTTTGTTTTTATGCTGATGCGTATTACACCAACAGCATGCTTAAAAATATAATTTTAATTTTTAATTTTAGATTTTTCTTTTTGTTTTCAGTATTTTTTGTGGCTTATAAAAAAGTTTGATTCGCTTCTCATTTGCTTACATATATATATGTATGTGTCTGTTATGTGTTTSTGTGTTTATATTGTTGCTATTTCTGCTGAGCCTATTGGAAATCTCTGTAATTTTGCTAGTAAGTGGTTTAGAGTTGATTTTTTTGTTAGTGTTGCATAGTGAAAATTTTCCGTTAAGCATGTGTTAGTTTTGCTGTTGCTATTGTTTTTGCAAATTTTGATTATTAATGTGTCTATGGTTTTTGTAATAGTTTAGAGCTGCTGAATYGCAGTTTGCTGAATTTTTGCTGCTTTCCTCTGCCTCTGATCTCACCTTTGCTTACATATACATACATATACTTAACTATAAAGGCTAAGAGTTACGCTACACTACTTGCGTTATACTACAACATACACGCATTTAGATTGATTGAATTCATTGTTCTTACTTTTACTTTTTCCGTACATACATATGYATATTGTTGAATTATTGGTATATGTAAATGTGTGTGTATAACAACAAATATTTTTCAGAACTTGACATAATTAGGCCGAAATTAGTTTTGTAGTTAGCTTTAGAAAAATTTATATAAATTAAATAAAAGTATGCTAAACATTTTTTACACGCCGAGATTTTATAAAAAAAAGCGTAAATTGAAAGTGTATTTGCCGTTTTCTGTTATCTACTATTAAGAAAGTGAGCTTATGTTATAAATGTGTGTGAAGAATTTCCAAAGAAAATGACTAAAAAATTATTTATTTTTTTATAAAGCGCTTGGGCAGAGTCAGAGAATAAAATT
>NW_017535675.1:514110-520075 GCF_001853355.1 Bactrocera latifrons | reverse complement strand
TTTTTTTTTTTTTGAAAATGCGTATAAAAATAATAATAAAATTTAACCGAAAATTGTAAATAATATTTTAACACACAGTAACTCAACAGCCAACCGCTTCACAAAACCATTGGAAGAATATACTAAACATACATACTTTAGCACATCAACTCACTACAAAGTATGCTTTGTCATTGCGACACCAAGGTGGTAAACTGCAAACTTCAATTTCAGCAAAAAATTACCCTGTGGTTGGTGCTTGCTGTCCGCCTACGCCGCAGCGCAGCTGCAACACTTCCAGTACTCGCACAGTTTTGTTATTGTTGTTTTATARACTTTTGCTTTACTGCTAAAATGTTTGCTGCAGGCCAAATTAAAAAAAAAATTACAATAATAATAAAAATTTTAAAATGTGTTTATACCAATGCTTTTTATGYGTTTTTATCTTTAATTTAATTTAATTTAACATTAATTTGTTACTCTCTTACTACGAATTAGTTATCATTAATTAATATCACATCGACTTTGTTTGTTTTTGCGTTTTTGCATCGCATTTGCTTAAAGTTTTAAGAGTTTCTTATTTGCTTTTTGATTTTTTTTCAAAATTTTTTTTCTCAGTTGTTTTTTTTTTTTGAAAAAATCGCCATTAAATGTTTTCATTGCATAGAAAAAGGAAATAAGTTAAACAGTTTGTTTAGCAGCCTGCTTTATTGCAGGTTGTTTGTTTGTATGTTTGTTGTTGTTCACGTAATACTACCATAAATACAGTGTTGGACGCTGCCAGAGGCGTCCGTTGCTTTGTTATGCTTGTTTTTTTCTCTTGTTTTTGTTATTATAATTTTTGTTTTTGTTKTTATAATTTTTGTTTTYGTTTTTTAACTTTTTTTTTATAAATTACAAATATTAGCTTGCTTCCCCTAAACGTTTGCAGTCATCCAAAAATAGCAGCCACTATTTCACTGCTGCTCGGCTTACTTTGTTAGCGTCTGTGCACCGTTCATGCACATGCTCGTTTGCTTKTTTTGTTTTTTGTATGGTTGTATGTTTGTATGTACGCCTGCATGTATGAAATTTGTCGGCAGCGTCTGCGCTTTTAACTCCTTTAACTCCGCCATCTGCCTTCCATTGCTTTTTTTCCAGTGCTCAGTCCAAATTAAGTGCCTGGTAACTGCATATGCAGTTGCTGTTGTTGTTTGTTGTTGTTGCTGTTGTTAGTTGTATTGTTTAAGGTTCTTGCTGCTATTATTGTATTTCTCTTATTAGCTTTTGATTTGATTTTCTTTTTCCTTTTATTCCAGTTTTATTGTAGTTGAGTTCGTATGTTCTGTTGTTGTTGCTATTGTTACGAAATGTTTGCTTTATTTACTGTTTAACGCAAAGAAAATCGTGTGTATTCCATGTTTATTGCATTTTTTGTGAAATTTTGTGAAAACTTTTCGCGAATTTTGCAAATTTTGCWTTGCTTACGCACTTTCTCAATCACTGCTTGCTCGCCTCATCCTCATCCTCGCCGTTATGTAAACGTTTTAGCATTTTGCTTTTGTTATTTTTTGCCTCTTGCGACTGCTTGTTTCGTGGTTCTCTTGGTGTTCAGTTAAAATAATGAAATTCGGAGGGATTGTTGAGAAAGTAAAGTATTCTCGTTATGCGTTGTTCCTGGTTTTGTTGTAGTAATTGTTTGTTGTTYACTTCATTTTCTTCTTTGTAGTTGTAGTTAAAGCCACGCCCATTTAATTATTAGAAAACAAAAACATATATGTATGTGTGTATGTATGTATAGCACATAAAATTGCTATTAATACGCAATTGACCAATTTCGGTTGCCCTTCGTTCAAAGTCCTTCCATGTTGTTGTGTATTTTTCGCCACATTCTTGTTGTAAATTTTGACGTGTGTTTGCGCTTAGGAGAATAAATGAGATCGCTGGCTGGGTTATGTATGTATACATGTGTTTAAAAAAAAAAAAAAGAATAGAACTCTCCTCTCGCAAACAAACGCAGCTGGAATAAACTGGAACAAGCTGGCGCAAGCACGCTTACGCCCACTAATCGCAGGAGTAGAGCTTGTTCTTGGTCAACGTGAAATCGGGGCTTATCAAAATGGTATTGCTGCGTGTTAGGTTTCTGCAATGGAGACAAAAGACTTGTTTGAAAATATTTTCATAAAGGTTGAATAACAATTAAAACGAACGAAGAAGTAGAAAAAGCAATGAAAATATTATCGAGAAGGTATGTATACATACTTGATAAATTGTGGCAACAGCGAAGTCCAGCCGCTCTTGTCCTGCTTCAGCGTAAGATACAGCTCGAAGGTGGAGACAGTGCAGTCGTCTACTTTGAAAGAGGCAATGCGTCTGTGGAAGAAATCGGTGAAAACAGCGTGTGAGTATGGCAAAATATAAAATTATTAACATTTTTTTTTATGGTTAGGTTAGGTTAGGTTGGCTGATCGATGCTAAGTGGGATGGATCTCATTTGGAGTGGGGTCTCAATTGGAATGGGATCTCAATTGGGGTGGAATTTCACTCAGAGTAGAATCTCACTTGGACAACTTAGCGCGCCGGTCCAATGTGATACCTATAAACAACTAAAAACTGCTTATGCGCCAGCGTCGTTACAGCGTATCACATTTACGGGGATCAGTTTCGGCAAACTCTACCGTTTGACCGCAGTTAAGATTAACGTGCTGTTTCAGCCACACTTATGTTAGCTTACATTAATAATGTTTTATAACTAAATTTTATTGCCAACACACTCACCGCACATTGCTCGGCTCGCATTCGAAGTCGATGTACAGCGAGCAGCCGCGCACCCCACACGGTTCCCGCTCCGAAGCCTTAATTATTTCGGCCGCTATGCGCGGCATGAGATCAAATGGCAGCGAGACCTCGGTGCAGTCCAGGTGGCGCTTCTTCGCATCCCGCAACTCCGTCTGCACGCGCTGCGCCAGCTCATTGACCGCGGCTATGTCCACATCGGTAGTGGCGCTGCCGAAACAACTACCCGTTGTGGGTGAGCCTGTCGGTGTGATGCCGGCCGCTACTGGTGGTTCATAGTAGAACAAATTGTTGTTATAAGTGGCCTCCATAGCCGCTTGTTTGGTGTTGGTCGTCGGTAACGGCGGTGTTTTTTGCTTTTGCTGCGCTTGTGTGGCGCGTTTTTGTTCACTATAGTATTTTTGTTGTTGCTGCTGTGCCACTTGATAATGTTGGTAATTGTTGTCGTGATGTGCCAAGTGATTGTAGTGTGGTTGGTGGTGGTGGTGATGTTGTTGGTGATATTGGTGGTGATTGTTGTGTTGCGCGCCACCGTAATGGTGATTGTTATAGTAGAAATGTCGCTGCTCGTGGTGATGTGCTCGTTTGTGGTGTGCCTGCTGTGGCGCCGACCAATTGCCGCCGTCCACTACGTCACCGCCCGCTATGGCGTCCTCAGCGTACAGCTGCAGCGCTGGCTGCAACGCTTCGTCCTGCTGCTGCTCTCCGCTCGCCTGTTGTTTATTGCTTAAGCTATGGTTGTTGCTGTTGTTGCGTTGATTGTGCACAACGTTGTCGCTAGTCGTATGATTGCCGGTTGGTAACTGTGTGGTTGTTGGTGGTGGTGGCGTTAGCGGACTCGCCCAGTCTATCGATTGAAAGCGGAGAACAGAACAATTCATTAGATTTTCTTTTTCTGGCAATTGACAAGTTGCTTTGTTTATCATTCGAAATGTGTATAAATTAGAATTAAAATGAAAATATTATCGGTAGCTAGTAGGCGGCCTGCTTAAAGCCGAACGTGTGCTGTGAGAAAAACTTGCGTTACAAATTAATGGAGAAAACGATTTCAGCTGGCAGCTGCTTCTATTATATACATACAAACACACACACAAACATATACATACAGCGCTGTCGGCAAGGCATAATTGTCGCTATAGGCGTATGCGCTGGGAAATGTGGCGTTGCTACGAAATTTGTCATCGGAACGCGATTATTGCAACCGAACCGCAGTACACCAAGATAAAGTATTATTTCTCAAAATATTATTTTCTAAAATCTGCTATTCTCGTCACAAAACACTAATTTACTAATCACTTAGCCACAATCCTATAATTTCCGCAAAAATTTCCTTCAAAATGTCAATATTCTTGTCTTTTTTGCTACCAAATTCACTTGATACATTTTCCACGGTACTTCGAAGTCAGCATGCGCACATTATACCGGCCGGCTACTTTCTCACTTACATAGCCTATACATAGCGCTGTATATATAGCTGATATGTAAATAAGAAACAGCTGTGCGCCAACACACAACCCATACTCCAACATACTGTTACCACACAGCAGAGGAGTGTGCTAAGGTCGCGGTAACAGCGCTTTTATTTACATGCCGCAAAACAAACTACGCCGCTGTAAACACACACAAAACACANTAATATGTGTTGTTTTTGTAATTTATTTTATTCCTGTTTGTTGTCACAGAGCTATTGACCATACTCTTTTGTTTGCTATTCCTGTCTCTTATACACATCTAGATGTGTATAAGAGACAGGCAGTGCACTGTTAGAAATAAAGTAAAAAAAGGGGTAGTCAACAGCTGACAATCAGCGAAAGTGAAAACAGCAGCAGGCACACACGACAACAACACCTGCATATAGCACACTTGCAGCCGAACAGCTGTTAACAGTCGCTAACAGCATTTAACAGCCATAACAGTGCTTAACAGAGTAAACAGCGTATGAGAGGCGTTAACAGCGTTTAACAGCCGTGAATAGTGCCAACAGCCGTTAACAGCATATAGCAACCTTAACAGCCTTTAGAAGTGCTTAACAGCCAACAACAGCACTTCAGAGGCGTAAACAGCATGTAACAGCCGTTAACAGCGTTCAACAGTTTGCTGTAAACCAATCACATTTGCAGCGATTAACGCTGTTCACGCGTTCTGATGAGAGCGCATACACTTTAACAGCACGAAAAGCGCAGGCGCTGCAAATACAAAATGCACACATACAAAACCTCTGAGCAAAAGCAAACTTCGCTACAGCTAGTGCAGGCTAACAGCTGTTTACACAAAACAGCTGACTTTTCTGTTTGTACAACAAGTGCAATGCGTCAGTGTGAGTTGGGTATGCACGTCAAATATATATGTATGTGCGCTACAACAGTAAGCATGCGACGAAATCACCTGGCAACTCAGCTGGAAATCAGCCGTTCTTTCTTGGTTGGCGTGTCGCCAACGTGCTTTCGTGACATTTGCTCGTTTGCTTTAACATTTATATACTCGCTTATTCCAACGTTTACTTATAGCTGCACATACTCAGCGAAATGTAAGTTGGTAGTGTGTGGTGTATGTGCAGTAACATACCTATGTTAGTGTGTTTGTGTAAATATTGAAAGTGAAGATGAGCGAGCACTTATATTAAATGCTAACTCACATTCGCTGGCACGTACACTCAGGTATATGTAGTGAATGCATTTTACATATAGTTACGTACAAATGTATGTATGTAGGTATTTACATATGAATGTCAGCGTACGTGTTATTTAAGTTTGAGGGTTAGGTAACTTGTACATAGTGACAGAGTGGCTGCTGCTCGCACAGGCCTGAGAGTGGGTGGTTTGCGAACTAGTTTTGATGTGGGCTATTTGAGGAGAGTACTAGTCGGTGAAGGAATTAAGTRCGAATAAGTGAAATATATACATACATATATCATATACATTTAACGAATAAAATTATGTTTTTAGTTAATTAGGTAATAATTATACCGCAAATTAACGAAAAATCTTAAATTTTGTCATAAATCCGAYTTATTGGAATAAATATGGCTTGCAATGAAAACATGAACAATGCAAGAAATTTCTCTGCTGAACACGTACAAAATGCAAATGCAGCTGAGTATGTACATATTTATGTACTAAATGTATGTATGTATGAAAATAATTACTGGGCAGTTGGCAACAGCGTCAAGTCTTGCTTAAGCTGCATTGGAAAAATTACAATGACGGAAAAC
>NW_017535675.1:512738-513197 GCF_001853355.1 Bactrocera latifrons | reverse complement strand
ACCATACTATTTTGTTTGCTATTCTTTTCGTTTAACTGCGTTAATTACGGGTATTAATAGCCGCTGGTTCGCTAGTACATGTGTATGTGTGTATGTATGTGTGTTTATTATATTACCGTTTGCTATTATATACCATTTGTACCCAGCGACTCCTGCAACAGGAACGCCACTTGTAAGCGCATCCATACTTAAGCTTTTCCCCATTAAGCAGGAGTATGCCGATAGCTGTGAGCTCCCCAGCTGYCGGCTGAAACTTACAGCTTTGTAATGTTTGCTTTGTATTGCATACATGCACACATACTTCAATGTATATAAGAGGTAGTATGTATGTGTATGTATGCGGTGATATTTCTTCATATGCKCTTAAATGCAGTTTAGCTCATTGCAGTTCGTTCACTTATATTGGCAATAAGCCTAAGCAACTATTTACAAAGACAGCGACAACAACAACAACAACAA
>NW_017535675.1:507468-512052 GCF_001853355.1 Bactrocera latifrons | reverse complement strand
ACTTGGCAAGAGCCAGACTAGCCAGCAATGTGACACAAGCGCGCTTTTTGTTGTTATTATTGTTGTATACACTTGAYAAAAGCAAAATTGCACATGACTGCGAAACACACACATACACATATGTGTATATAAAAAAAGCCTTAGACAAATATAATATAAAATGTCAGTGGGAGCGCAATGATGATATGTCAGCAAGAATGGCGCAGCAACAACAAGAAAAACACAGAAAAAATAAATAAATAAATAAATAAACAACAATAAAAATAGCAAACAGCCCGCATTAAACAGAAAAATATGTAAATTATTATTGCATCATGGCGCGCCTACACGCGCGACACACAGTGTTGCATTTTCGCGTGGAAATTTTTGCTGAGCTTTTATARAAGGTTGGAATAGATGAATGAAAAATTATAAACAAAAATATAAAAAATTTTATGAAAAATGAGAAAAAATTTGCAATTTTTTACGGAAGCTATAATAACATTCACAAATAGAAAAGTTTCCAAAAAAGAACCTGATTTTGAATTTTGAGTTTGTATGGCAGCTAGATGTTATAGTGGTCCGACTTGAAAAATTTCTTCAGATATTTTRSCATTGCATTAGAAAATAATTCATGCYAAATTTCGTGAACATATCTTTACAAATAAAAAAGTTTTCCATACAAGCACTCGATTTTGAACGTTCAGTTTATATGGCAGCTATATGTTGTAGTGGTCCGATAWAMAAAATTTATTGGGATATTATAGCAATACTTTAGGTTATACCACTAGCAAAATTTYATGAAGATATCGCTTAAAATAAAAAAGTTTSTTATACAAGATCATRATTTTCAGCATTCAGTTTGTATGGCAGCTATATGCTATAGTGGTCCGATTTAAAAATTTTCTTCGCAGACTTTASAAATGCTTTACAAAAGAATAAYGCAAGCCAAATTTCGTGAAAATATCTCTATAAATAAAAAAGTTTTCCATACAAGCRCTCGATTTTGATCGTTCAGTTTGTATGACAGCTATATGCTATAATGTTCCGATATCAACAGTTCCGACAAATGAGCCGCTTCTTGCTGAGAAAAAGACGTGCGCAAAATTACAAATCGCTACGTCAAATTCTGAGGGGCTAGCTYGTGGCTAAATCGATGCAACTCGATATACGTATACTTTATAGGGGTTTCGACATTTCCTGAGGGGTGTTGAATACTTCTGGACAATTCGAATGTAATAAAACTAATTTAAATGAGTTTTAGTAAAATTTCTGATTTTCTTAGAAGCGGAATGAAAATCCAACTTTCAGCCAGTWGCAGTAATACTTCGAACTATATCGTCCACAAATTTTCGAAAAAGCGGCATCTAGCCTTGAAGAACTGAAACTAGTCTTCCATTAAGTTTTGGGTTATTATATTCTTTCGTTTCTTGCTTGATATGATATTTTAGAGGAAGCTTTCGAAGCAGCAAGGTAACATGCGGACTCACATTTAGTAGTGTGATCATTTTATATCGGGGCTGTTCAAGTTATGATTCCAGGTTCAGATACACTCAAGTTTATATAGACTTCAGCTATTGCTGGGAAGGCAAATAGTTGTCGTCGAAGTTAAAAATGTTTTCTTTTTTTACAATTTTTCAATAGACATTTTCGGCCGCTTTTCTCACAGTGGCGAAACACTGGAAGCTCCGTCGTGCGCGTCGCAGCAAGCATTTCAACAAACAAGCGAGTGAGGCACGCGAACACTCAAAATACCAAAAAACAAAAACAAAAACAAAAAAAAAAAAACAAAAAAAAACACAAAAACACAAAAACATAACAAAAATAACAACAAATTGCGCTAAGAGCTAGTCGGTTTGTTAGTCAACTCAAAGGTTTGTTAGTGTGTGTGTTCATACATATATCTGTGTGTTTGACGCCTGGGTGTGCTCGTCGATTGCATATACATAGCGAGTTTGCTTGTTTTTGTGCAATTTTTTGCCATACTTTTGGGCACAGAACGCAACAGAGTTGGCCGTATGTGTGTGGTGGTGTGTGTGTGGCTGGTAGGCGGCTTTCAAAGCGCTTGCTTSCGAGCTTAATTACAAAATTTCCAAAGCTAATTCAACAACGCAAAAGTTGCGAACAAGCAACAAAGCAGAGAAATGGAAAAAACAGCAGCAACAACAACAACAAAAAAACAAAGCAACGAATGAAACCAAAAAAAAAAAGCATCTGCAATTTGAAATGCGCGTGAATGTGTGCCGAACGAGAAAAGTTTGACAAAAACTCAATAGTTAATTGGGCTGGCGGGCGCGCTGACGGGCTTGGGCTGGCGCACGGCAGCAGCTGCGCGGCCCAGCAATGCAGTGGGTCGACAAATACAGCTGTACTGAGACGCACCAAAACGCGCCGCTCGGCAACGAAGCGAATTCAAAGGATTGAAAGGACAACGACAAGCGCGATGACGCAAAACACAGTGTCGGCGCGGAGGCAGCTGACAGGCATGTATGTGTGCGCGTAGAAGCGTTTGCATGCAAATGTCCTTCAGACARCACATCCTTTTTTCTTTGGTTTTCGGTGAATGCGTATACTCGGCAATAATACCCGGTGTAATTTATGCGGGCAACAGCATGTACACGTACGACTGTCATTATATATATGTACATAAGTGTGTGTGTGGTTGCAAGTAAAAATGTTGACTAAAATAAAAGTTACAGGGAAAAAGCGAGTAGCAACTTCAAAGCTTACGTGTGTACGCGGCAGGGGGAGTGGGTAAGCAATTGGCGTGGACGCAGTCAGACATGAAATTAAATTGACTGCAATTTTCAAAACCACAAAAACCGAACGAAAGYACCGCATCGGGTGTGAGCTGATAAGGCGCAAGGGGCAACAAAAGACACACAGACAGACAAACATGTAAAATAACGGTTTATAGTGAAGTTGAAGGCGGCAGTTAGTCAGCTGATAGCGCACTAAMGTAGACACGAGCAGCGCGCCATGGCCAACTTGGCAACTTGGTGAAGCCTCCAAGCTCGCGCACGCTGCCATGATGCTTTTTTTTTCATAGCAATTGAGCGCGGCGATCAGTTGTAGCCAACGAAGCCGGGCAATTGCGACGTTGAACCACAATTTGTTGGCGGCGACTGAACGTACGGCCACATACCGGCAGTTAGTGCTGCAAAGCGACACATAGACGTGCCCTTCGAAGCGCACACTGGTTAAAGCCACACAATTGACATAGCCGCGCCGCGACGAACACAGCGCCGCAACGCAGCTTGTGTTGACTGCGCGCTGTGCCAGARCCATTTGCAGCAAGCGCTCTTCGGCATAGTCACTGCGCCTCTGTATAGCCAACGCGCCATTTCGCGCGACACCCCCACCCTCACTATTATGCCACAAACTTTTCGCTCTGCTCTACTCGGTGTGTATTTCAATTGCCAACAGCTTGTTTTTTTATTGCTACACCCTCACAGCGCGCTTCACTTGCCTGTGTCTGTGTGCTGTCGCCAGCACTCAGCTGGTTTGCTCAGCCTTGCGGCGCTTCCCTTTTATCCTGCTGCTTTTATCAAATCACTTTGGCTTCCTTTTTACATTTGCTGCTCGCTTTCATGAAAGTTGCCTTTTGTGTGTGCGCGCCACTCGACTACACTCGGCTCGACACTAGAATTTAGGTGTGTAGAATACTACAAGCCCTGACGCACACACACACACAGCCGCATAGTCGCAAGTCACACACCGCAGCAGTGCTGGCGAATCTGTCCCGATCTCGCCCAAGTGACAGGATTAACAGGAAGTTGCATAATCCCTGGAGCGTCATGTCATACTTGTTTGACCAGCGACTTTATAATGCCAACGCTGGCGCATACGATTGCGCTGCAAAGCCACACAAGGCGATTACTACACACATTCAAGCAGTGATGAAGCGTATTTCGGTTACTAAGTGCCTCAAAAGGCCGCAGCTTACTAGTTGGCTGTATAATCCAATGGAGTCACACTCACACACACACACACATGCATACAAGCTGAAGCTTAACAGTTCTGCATTTTTGATTTAGTTTTAGACTTTTTTTTTGGCGTTTTTGGTGGATTTGCGGTTATTTTTTTTTGGTCTTTGCTCTGTGCTTCCTTTCGGAGGTGTGGTTGATTAAATTTTAAAATTCATTCAGCTTGTCAGTGGTGCGGCGTGCGCTGGGTATTTGCGGGAGTTATTACAATACCTCCAAGTGCACACACACACTTGAACATATATACTAGCATGCATATAGCTGTGCATAAGCTGAAAATTATATTTTGCCATAAAGTTTGAAAGTCACACATTTATATATGTGGGCTTTACTTTTTCGCCTGCGCCTGCGCCTCGCTTCAGAGGAATTTTGTGAATTTTTAATAAATTTWGTGGAAGTGCTGCAAATTCAAGGCGTTAGTTCAGTTTGCAACACAGAGGACCTGGTAAGATTATTTTGTGTGTTGGCTGTTCATGTTTGCCTTAGGGTTGTTCGATTTTTGTTTTTTTAAGTTAATTGAACAAAATTTTGCCTACTGTCGATACAAAAAGTGTGATACAAAAAGAGAATTTGAATTTAATTAAACATTTTCAAAACATACGAAAAACGAATAATTCTG
>NW_017535675.1:504868-506233 GCF_001853355.1 Bactrocera latifrons | reverse complement strand
TTTCTGTAATGCTTTTTTGATTTTAAATTTTTTTCTCTTATATATTATATTAATATATGAAGAATGTGTGATTTCAATAAAAAAAATACTAAAAACTATTATGCAATAATAAATCTACCTACAGTCCTTTCCCAATCATTTTCTTTGTATTTCGAATTACYAACGAAATTTTCACCTTCATCAATTCAAAGCTTATTTATACTCATATAATAAGTGTAAATATAAAAGTATATCGTTTATTTACATTTATTTCTTTATTGCTTTAAAATTGACTTTAATTCATGGAAAAGGTGTTTTTCTGCTGAATCTTGTCGACAGGAGAATAAATTTTCACCTAAAAAAATTTCCCAGAAAGAACAATGCATGTGATTTACATACAGCAAGACTAGCTAAATATCGCTATATATGTACGTACATATGTATATGTAAATGTTTATTTATATTCAATAAATTAATCAACACACCACTACTCAAAATTTCAGATTTTTATTTGAGCGAAAACACTTATAAAAGTGAAAAATTCCGCGAAATACCRCAAATAGCGCCACGATGTGCCGAGATTTCTGAGTGCGCGTATGAGTTGTTACCATTAGCAGCTCAATATAGCGTAACGCGTGGCCGCTGACCTGCCTAGTATTGTGTTTGTCTAAACAAATTGTAGGTAATAAAAACATGAATTTGCCGGAAATTTTAAATTGCGCTGGAGTGTCTGTGCTTATATGAGGGTGTGTGTGTGTGTGTGTGAAAATTTGTGCGATTGAAAAGTTGTTTCCCAAAAACTCGTTCGTTGAAAGCGCTTCCTCACATAGAGAATTCATAGTTCTTTTTTAAATGTATGAAATAAAAATAATTCAATTTACACACAGCCGATAATAATCTGTTGCAAGTTATTGCTCGACTGCGCGATTCGCACTTGGAAACAGSCTGAAGAAGTTTATCAAACATATTTCGCCCAAAGAAAAACTGAAAATTTRTGAAGCTGTCTGCTGTTTTGCAGCAACTTTTTATTACCATTCCCATTTTGTGTGCCTTGCAGGCAAACAAGGAATTCCCCGAAGCGTTGCTAGGCGGCCAATACAATAGTCTAAGCAATTAATTGATTAACATCTTTTATTTACAAAGTTGCTGGCAGCAATTAGCGAACAGAACAAAGGGGCAGTGAAGTGAAGATTTTTTTGCTTTAATTGGTGATTAATGTTTTTAGCAGTTTTAGAGCAATTTTTTCATTTTCATTAATTTTAATTTACATATATGTAAGAAATTAATAAAATTAATAATTAAAAATTTGAATAAATAAAAAATTTGAAAGTATATTAAAAATTTTAATTGAGAAAAGAAAATAAGAAAAAATTATTCCTGCCATAA
>NW_017535675.1:502870-504112 GCF_001853355.1 Bactrocera latifrons | reverse complement strand
AATCTTAACTTTTATTTTTGAAATTCTCCGTCCAGTCATATTCTTATATTCTTATTATTATATATATGTATATATGTTTGTAAATCTATATACATATACTAAAAATATATTTATATGCCTGTTTGYCGCTGCGCAACATTTCATGTGCGCCTTTGTTCTAAGTGGCGCTCAAATTTCACCAAAAATTCYATCCAGTTCGGAAGCTAACCGAATTTCACTCGCCGCTGACAAAAGGTTAAAGCAGAAAAAATATAAAAAAAATAAATAAATCGCGGTATTGTCTGAAACAATGAAATAGAATATTGTCAAAGAGAAAAAAAAAAAAAACATATTAATTCACACACACACACACATACAAACACAGCGCGCAAAGCAAATCCAAGCAGCTGTAGCGCTGAGCTAAGCAGTGCGTAGCCGCGCGGTGTGATGCGGTGCGGTGCAGCATGGAGTGTCATGTGTGAAGTGGTGGTCATATATCATTTTCATTTAATGGGCGCTTCGCAGCTGAAGCCGTTCTGACCCTGAAATTTGAAGACTATATTGTGTGAGCACACACACGCGCACACAAACACAAACGCATCCAGGTCCAATATGCAGCCATAAAAAATATGTGTTTGTTATAATTCAAATAAACTGAAAGGCGAAAACAAGTTCGTCGCCTCAGTGCAGGCGGCCAAAGAGGAGTGGTGCCCACTGTGTTGAGCAGGCAGAAAGGCTGAAATTTTGCACTCAAAAAACAAAGGCAACTAAAAAGTCATTTAGTTCACTTTGGTGGCGTAACAGCGGCGGGTTTTACAGAAGTGAGTGGTCGTACATTAGTGGATGGAAAATTCAATAGACACGAACGTACATACATACATGCGAATGGGGATGTGTGTGTGTGCGTCTGCAAGCCTGTGCATATGCAACTATTCAGTGTAGTAAATTAGATGCATGTGTTTAGCATATTTCTTGATTTGCTTGCGTATACGTGTGTATGTGCTTGGCTACGGTGTCGCCGTTAATCAACCGTTAAATAATATTAATGCAAACAGCTTGTTAGTTGCAAATTGACTACACTCSACTTCATGAAAAAATCATTACAAAATCCAAGCATGTAATTAGTACAGAGAAAACAACAACAACAATGACAAAAGTTATTCGGAGTGGAGTAACTGCTTTTTAGCACATTTTTGCTGCTGCTGGCTGAAGCGCTGATATTATTAATGTAGTTGTTATTATTATTAAATTTACTTGAATGAA
>NW_017535675.1:473967-501833 GCF_001853355.1 Bactrocera latifrons | reverse complement strand
TATTTTTACGATAATTTTTATAATATTTTTTTTTTGTTTCCATATACAAAAACTGTATTTTTTTCAAAAAAATTGTGACCCTTCGTACTAAAAAATTGATGCCTCCATTTAAACTATTAATTTTTACTTAAAACATAAAACACTAACAACAAGCGATTACCGCTAATAGCTATTGTAATTGCTAAAAAAATAATGAAATAATTATGTATGCAGCATAAACTGTGTCATTGACCGGATGCAATTAGTTTCGAAAATTGCTTAATTTGTTTAATAAACAATAACTCAAGCGGCCAAGGCAAAAAATGCAAATTAATGCTTAATTATTGTATTTAAATAATTTTATGACAAAAGGTGTTTGTTTAAACAAAATATTACACGCTCGAACGAGGCAAATCAGTCTAATATAGCAAGTGTGAAAATGACTTAACTTAATTATTGCTTGCAATTTAGCCTTTTATGCGAGTAATAATCGCTGACTGAATCACTGTCATGGGAACAAAAAATAAGCATTGATTTAATTGACAACTAAAAATAAACTATTGTGTTAATTGAATGAGTATGGTGAGAAAAATGTTGGTTTAACAATTCTATTGAGTTTGGTTGCAACGAAGCTATGCTAACTTTCCCAAAATAAAAAATTGCCATACAAGAATTTGATTTTGACCGTTTGGTTTGTATGGCAGCTATATGCTATAGTTGTCTGATCTGAACGATTTCTTTGGAATTTAAAGAGTTGCTTTAGACAACAATACCAGTAAAATTTTGTGAAGATATCTCTTGAAAGAAAAAAGTTTTCCATGCAAGGACCTGGTTTTGAACGTTAGGTTTGTATGGCAGCTATACGATATAGTAATCAAATCTTAACCATTTCTGCATATATTGTACTGTTGCTTCGAAGAATGCTTGGAGCCAAATTTCGTAGAGATAGCTTAAGAAATAAATAAGTTTGCTATACAAACATCCGTTTTTGAACATTCAATTTGTATGGCAGCTATTTGTAATAGTGATCGGATAATGGCGGCTCTGACCAATGTGCAGCTTCTTAAAAAGTAGTGGACATGTGTAAAATTTCAGAAAGATTTAACAACAAATACTTATGAAAAAAGGGAAGAAAGCTGCCAGAAACACGCATACTTCAAAGAATTGCATTTTTCACACCAAGCCCAGCGAAAATTCATACAAATCAGACGCATATTACACAACTCGCTGAAAGTGCATTCTATTTCAATTTGCACGTACAGAAATATTATTTGAAAACCAAAATATGCTCTTAAAGCTTTCGCTCATTTCAACAACACCTTAAATGTCAAAGCTACAAAACGCTTTCAGAATATGGTAAACAGCTTGCGGCCAATTCCTAAAAACCGTTTTAGCACAATTTGCAATTCACACGCTATTTCTGCGCAATTTCCGTATTTAGAAATTAAAAAAAATGTAAAGCATGAAGTATTTATAAAATTTTCGACACTCACCTTTAACTTTGCTTGAACCGATGACACCGAATTGTCCCTGATATTGATTTTGYACTGAGAGCACTTCCATTTTTTGGCGCAGCTCCTCGAAGACTTGATCGATATGGATCAAATCGTTGGCGTGTCGCTCCAGCTCGGCGTCCAATTCGAACTGTGACTCGTAGTCAACGTGCGCGTACTCGCGCTCAGCGCCAGCCAGCGTCAATTGCGCCACCTCCGCCGTATCGCCGTTGCGTGCAGCTTCAACGCGCTCAATTTCAGCCTCGCTGTCGTCGTCAATGTCACTGCCAGCGCACACGTTAAGAATGCGCCCGGAATCTGCTTCCGCTTCGGCTTCCACTTCCACTTCGTCGTCGACTTCACTTTCAGGCGCGCCTTTAGCTTGTGGCGCTCCAATACGCGCTCCTGGCTGCTGTCTGGCGGCAACACTTTYGGCGCGTTGCCGGCGTTGCGCAACAGCCGCTGCCTGCAAGTACGGCCTACGCTGCTGATCGACGGTGGTCGCCTCGACCGCTGCCTCCGTGACCGGACTGGGCGGCGGTATATCGACGGCCGCGCTGACGGCGCTGGCGCTACTAACAAGCGCCAAGAGCTGCTTAATGCTTGTGGTGGGTGTGTTGCTGCTGCTGCTGGCGTTGTTGACTGGCTGTGTGACGCCTGTGTGTTCGTGTTGGCTGTCGCTACCGGCCGCTCCTGCTCCTGCTGTTGTTGCAGTGCCCGTGGCTGCTGCTGTGTTTGTGTGGTTGTGGTAGCGTGTTGTTGTAGTGTTGCCAATTTTAATGTTGTTGGCGCTGCAGTGAGCTGCAGCGTACGTGTGGAGTTGGAAAATTATTATTAAATATTTTTTTTTTTTTTTGCTTTTGAGCGTCGCGTATGCGCGTGTTTTTGGTGTTGTCGTGTGTTTTTTTTTTTCAATTTACTGCTTAGTTATAATGTATGATTTCTTACTACTTCAATTAAATTACGCTTAGAGAAATGCACTTTAATCACAAAAATTGTTTTCGTTTTATATTTTTCTTATTAATTTGTTGAATTAAAATTAAAGACACACAGTTGTATTAGAAAGCAAACACAAAACGTCGCAAAACGGCACAGAACTTGACACACTGTCGGACTGTCTTATACTCACTCGCGTTCTGCCTAGCKTTCAATTCACTTCAATCACACGCTAGCCGACTCATGCTGCTGCCTGAAGTGCGTTTCGAAAACCGTTCTGCTGCGTTGTCTTATTAAGTTTCACTTTAGTTAAACGCGTTTATTATTTAATTAACAATTATTAAACATTAATGATAATTTGTTGTGTCTATTAGTAGATGTTTTAAATTTTTTAGGCTTTACTTAACAAAAATGTAATTGGAAAATAACAACTAAGTTCAATTTGTAATTGTCTTTGCTCCTTTTGTCGTCGCCACACGCTTCAATTTGTTATTCTAAGTTGTTTGTTTTTGTTGCTTTTGCATTAGTTTGTATGTTTTATTAAAACGGTTTTAACGCTACTTTTGCATTACTTTGTAGTTTGTTGATTATTTGTATTTATTATGCTTGTTYAAAAAGGCGTTAAAAAAGGAGTAGTTGTGTACTAGTACCACCGCTGCGTCCTATTACTTTTAACTGCATTTCTTTTTACACTAATTAATTTGTTAGCTTCTTATGTGCGGTTGCTTTGTAAATAACTGACTGAAGGCATACACAACTTTTGTCTTCTTTTTTYTCGCAAGCAATTTTTTTCTCGCCTACAGCTCGCCTGTTAAATATTTGCCTCGATTTTTTCCTCGTTTCGCAATACGCGTTGATTTTTTGCTTCCACGAAATTTTGTTGCATTAAATTTAATTTACATTTTGACGTATTTTGTTGCACGCACACACATATATTTTCATAAATAATGCACGCACACCGCTTACTGCCTTCAAGCTCTTCTTGTTGCCTGCTTCAACCGCTATTAATTGCTCGCTTTTTATTGTTATTGTTGTGTATTTTATTAATTTGTGTTTTGTATTAATTTTATAGTTGGTTAATTAATTTTTTTTTATTATTAAAAAATGAAATGATTTATATCCCTGAACTTGTGTGTATTTTACGCTTAGCAAGTTGCAAGTCGCCACTCTCAGCCACGCAAGCTGCTCGCACCAATTTTCGTGTTGCACATAAGCTGCCACTAATATGCACTGCCTGCAGTCATCACAAGAAATTTGTAATGATTTTTAAATTTCTACTGCTTGTCGCTGCTTAATTGTGTGCTATGGCTTTTCGGCTTGCGTCTTGTCGGGCTGCCGGGCCGTATGAGTTTCCTTGTTCCTTGCTCAGCTGCTCTTAGTAGCTGCTGCTTATTTGTCTACGCTTTTTGTAGGCTTCGTCGTCAACTCCTCTACGTCTCATTCACAGCACTAAAATATCACTTGATTTCTTTTTTTTTTTTTTATTTATTTACTTAAATTTGTGGTTTTTAGTCTTGACGCACTGGTCTCAACGCCGTTTGCTTGCACTGCTGCACGTAGGCCGGAAATTTGCCTGCAACGCTTTAACTTTTGCTGCCTATTTGTCGTAAAATATTTTGGCTTCGCGTTTGTTGTAAAATATTTTCGCTTTGTCGGCGCTTTTGTGCTTTTTATCTGCGCCTCGATTTAGTTGCTTCCTTTTTTWATTTTWTTTTTTATTGCAGCGTTTGCTTGTGGCACTCTTTTATGCTGGCTTCACTGCTAGTTTCGTTGGCCGTTCCTTGTACTGTGCCACTTTGTGCCTACTATTTTATCTGCAACACAACAAAAAGCAAACTGTCTGCACTTTTTCCGGCTACGGCGTTTCGGGCTGCGTCCACAATATCAATGGCAAATTGTACTGGTTAGCTTTCACTTTTTTGCACAGCTGTTGTGAAAATGGATTTATTTCATAAATGTCACTTCCTTAAACGCAGCGTAAGCAGCTTTGCAAATATTGTTTTTATTTTATTTTTTGAGTGTGACGTTGCTTCTCCTGCTTTACAATGCGTTACACCGGCTGATTTTACAACAGTAGCTTTGGTTGTCTTTCGCGGTGCGTCGTTGTGTGGCCGGTTGTCTGCCTATGTAACACGTCGTCTCGTCTTTGCTAATTTCCGTTGCTTTGCGCGAGCTCCTCTACGTCGTCTTGCACCAAATTTACAGACGTTACTTACTCGACGCTCTCTCAGCTGCTACTGACTGCCAACGTTGCTGGCACCAAGCTCCAAGGCTCGGCTGTGCGCTATTTTGGCTCAAACGCGTCACTGCCACACTCGTTTCGTTTGCTCTGGCCTGCGTTACTCAGCGCTTATATGCCTTGCTGGAGCTAACGCTTGTGCGTTTGGCGCTGCGCTGCGCTCTCACTCACTGCACGAGTCGTTTGGCTTGCAGCTGATTTGCTTTTCACTCATTTGCCGTTTACTTTGCTTCGTTGTTGTTGTTGTTGTTGTGCCTGTGCTCGCGCTGGTACGTGTTGAAATGTGTTTGTTGCCTGTTATTGTTGTTTGGTAGCTTCCTGACTGGTTTGCTTGCGCCTGCCGCCTGTCAATGCGTTACTTATACTCTTCACTCGCGTGCTCTCTTCTGGCTGTTCAATGCTTTTCCTACCGACTTTGCTGCTAATTTAAGAACTTTTCTGCTGTAAAAATTTAATTTACGGACTTTGCTGAATTTACGAAATTTGACATATTCATCTTTCGCTTTCAAGTAAACGGATTTGTTGCTTGCAAATTGGGACTATTTTTTTTGTTAGRTTTGGTTGCGCTTTTGCTGTTTTTTTAAATTACTATTTCTCGCGTTGCAACGGCGGTGGCTTTGCTGACTACTCGCTCAATAGAATTTCACACCATTAATTTTGCAATTTCAACGACTCAAATAACAGTGAAAATTGCATATGTCAGCTGTTTTCCGTTGCGGTATGTGTGTTGCTCATATGTGGGGTGTGTGTATTGGAAAGAAAGCTTGAAAATATGGCTTGATTTACGCTTGAATGTCTATGGATTTGGTTGCTTGGTTTATTTGTCAAGTCTGTGCTTACTGGCTGGCTGGTTTATTGGCTTTGTGAAATTAACAATAGTTGCTTTTTCTCGCTTACATACAGTTTTCAGTTGAAACTTCGTTTTTACCGTTTCGATTTTACAAAAACTGTTTTGCAGTGTAAATTATTGCTGTCCTTTGTCATGTGTCTATTTTTGGTTGCTTGTAATATTTTACCTCGTACTGTCGTCGTCGTAGTTGTTGTGTTCGCGGTCTTGGTCTTGGTCGTCGTCGTCTTCGTAGTCGTGCTGTATTGCTATTACTTTAATGTTCTTTCAAAAAAAAAAGTGTTCCTCTTCTTGTTCTACACAAACCAATTTCCACGTTACGTTTAACCAGCAGAGTTGTTACGAAGCTACTGGATCCGACCGGCTCAAAGTGCTGCTATTTATAGGGCTACCCAGGCCGTTACAATCAACGATTTTTTCCACATACAGACGGACCATCACTGCAAAGCAAGGCACAAACCAACCCAAACAGCCAACCGACCGTTCGTACAACCAAGCCAACAATCAACCAAACTAACAATAACGTACCGGCTAACGATTTGTATCTTTCAGATCCCTACTCTCCGCTTACATTACAGTCACAATGCAACGCACCTACAAACTGCTACGTATAACATTTGTATGTGTGCGTGTGTTTTTGCACTTAATTGTGAGTGAGTGAGTGTGTGAGTGACTTGTCGTGAAAAGTCGTATTGAGCGCCTGGCTGTGAGTGCCACATAAAATTGCTGCTTGCAGTTGCCCCAACTCTTTGCCATGCGCTATTCGTAACCAATAAGCGCCTACTTTCGCTCACTCTCCTGCTTTAGCTGTCACAACGCACAGCTGAACGTTTGGAACATCTGTTTCGGTAGCTCAGAAAATCAGCTGATTTTTTTCTGCACCTCTTCGTTTGCGCACGCACAGATGTTTTCGTGGTGCTGCTAAGAGTGTTGAGTGAGTCGGGTTGGGAAGATAATTATTTTGAGCAGTAATTGCGCACTGGATGAGTAGTGTTAATATGAAGGGAGAAACTGCAGGCATTACAGCGTTTAAAAGGAGTGAGAAGTTACTGTTTTTAATGAGTGTTCGAGCTATCTCGAATAGATTTGAAACCCTTGCAGCTGTATGATTGAGTGAGAAGTTTCTGCTAATAATGAGTGTTCTAGTTAACTCACATATATTACAAACTCTTTCGGCGTTAGATTTTGCAGCAAGAGCTCAGGCTGCAAGGCGCACTGAGAATAAATTTAACACATAGTCGAAATATGGTGCTCAGCGCTTGAAACATCTGACGTAGATTAACTTGCATTGGAAATAAAGAGCATATAGTGCTCAATTTTTTAACTAAATTCTATAGGAAATCATAGTTAAAGAGAACCGCGCTTGAAATGCTTGAGTTAACTATGGAAAAGAAGACCTTATGGTATATAAAAAGGGTGTTGAGATATTTTCATGCTCAAATTTACATGCTCAAACCAAGAGCACTTAATAATACACTATTTATATTAGCAAAGTGTAATGGGTCGTTTGCCCAAATGGTATAGCAAGAAAAGAGACGCTTAGAAATGAAATATAATTTCTTTCCTGAGATAATTTTCATTGAGTGAAAATGCAAAAATTGCGGTTGTTGAGTGAAAATTTGATTTCTATTATAAAATATTGTTGCAACAAATAAATTTGTGCAAAACCCAAAATTTTGCTTAACGAACCTTTATTATACCCTTTGAGCACATTTCTACGTCTCTCACCTATGCTCAGTAAAGTGGTAATTTATACTCAATTGTATTTAAAATTTTGCTGTACAGCAATATACTTACAAAAATAATGCTCATCGCCTGAAATGTACTTATATATAACTTTCGCTCTTAAATGCAAAGCGTTTTGAATGGTGAGAGTAGGGAGGCGCTCTGAAAAACAGCTGTGAGCAAGTTTTGTATGAATGTTTCGTTTTACTCAATGAAAATTTGGATTTGCTCACACCACTCAAAATTGTGATTTTGAAGTTAATGAATGAAGACTTTTGCATGAACTTCATAGGAACCTAATATAGTTATATATACTTCAGCTGAGCATATTTTTGCAGACATTAAACGCCAAAGCCCTCTTTTGAATCAATAAATTTTTAACTGTTGCTGAAAATCCACAAAATAAATAACGCACATTACAGCATTGATTTTCCGCACACCTTGACGTAAGTGTAACTTATATACATATAAGTTACAAATATATTAGTTACTTTGTTACCAGTAACTCGTCGCTCTTTGGGCGCATTTGCATGCTTATACTGCTAATAATTGATTTTTCCCAAACGAACTAGACTCTTTATTCTGCAACAACTCTGCAAACACAATCACACATGTATTTCTGCATTTACATACTACTATGTGCCTCTGCACCACTCAATCCATGCCTCTCATTGCCTGTGTGCGGCTCTTTGCTGCTTTACCCTGCTCAGAACTCCGCGTGGCCTACGTGACTTTTCATCACTGTTTCCTTTACGCATCCTATATATTTTCTTTTCACCGCTAAGCTGTTTTCCACCCTGCCGCACAAACGCGCAACAAATTTCATTCACTCATTTGCAACTCCATTTACTCTCACCCACTCATGGCACTCAAGCGCTGCGTTAGCTAATACCAAATTCGAACTGCTTAAATATTTATGCTTAATTTATTACATACAAATGTATATGTTTATATTATATATAATATATACAAGCGTAGTATATGCCGCTATTTACTTCTCTCTGCGCACAGCTGATCTTAGACTCCACTACCTCAAGCCACAGTCGCTCTGTGCGCATTGAGCGCTTTTGCTGCCTGCCATAATCAGCTGCTTCATATACCTGCGTACATTATATGCTCTTACAGTAGTTTACAGCGTACCGCACTCTTTCTATTTGTATTATATTGTTGTAAGCACTCTGCGAGTAGCAACCCCAGCCCTTTGACGCAAACTCATTTTGSCGGCAATTTCCTCTGTCAGCGTGAGTTTTATTGATATGTCAAAGTGCTGTGTGAGCGCATGCTAGTTTGAGTTTGTTTGCTTTTCTCACTCACTGCCCGAATTTTGCCGGTTACATCGTTTGCACCGACCTTTAATGATTTTCCACGTACCTTGATATTTTCAGCTGCTGCTTTTCATTTCTGTTTCTAACTCAACTTGTGCGCACGTGATTGTTGGGGGTTTGGTGCTGGCAATTGGCTTCAGTCACCAGAAGTCGGTTTTACTTAATATAATGATAAATTTTTGATGGTTTAAAATTGTTTTTTAGTAATTTAAATATTTTTTGATATGTTTGCATTTTTTTTTCTTATTTTTTAGCGTTTCCCACTAAATCATTCATAAGCGCCACAGTTTTCAATAGATCCCAACATCTAAGTGACATACATGCATAAATTATTGGAAGTTGGAATATGAATGAATATTATATTCTGCTGCAGTTTTGTCTATTTGCGCTTAAAATTTGTGAATATTCCAAAAACATATTTTCAGTRTTATTAAGTGTGTTATATGGCTGTATGGCTATCCCCGACTGCCCGTCGATTTATAAGCGAAATCGTTCCACGGGTGTTGAGTTATCGTTGTGAAATTTTGCACACGTTCTTTGCTCCCCAAGAAGTTGCTCATTTTTCGTAGTGGCCTATATCGGAAAACTGTCATACAAACTGAGCGAACAAATTCAAGCTCTTCTATGGAAAACTTTTTTATTTGACGAGATATTCTCACGAAATTTGGTAGAAAGTATTCCCTAAAATTGTGCTACAATCTTCAAAGAAATTGCTCATATCGAATGACTATAGCATATAGCTRCYATACAAACTGAGCGAACAAACTCAAGTCCTTGTATGGAAAACTTTTTTATTTGAAGGGAAATTCCCACGAAATTTGGCATAAACAATTTTCCACGATACTGCTACAATCTTCTGCCATATAGTTTAGATCGGACCACTATAGCTTATAGCTGCCATACAAACTGTCCTATGAAAATCATGATAAAATTATTTTCATACCTTTTAATACTATTAAAAAATGTAACTATGGCGTGTGCTTAATACCTTCAGTGCAGCTGAAGTTAAAGTGTTTGCTTTTTTTTGTATAATGTTTATATGTATGTGCTTTACGCAGATGCCTGATCTATATGCAGAATCAATGTTGTGACATTAACATGCGAAATAATTATTTATGCCCGCATTTTCAATGCAAGCTCGTGGCTACACCAAGCATTTTATATGCATGTACGCTGTATATATTTATAATAATACATATGCATACATATATCGGCGTATATAGGTATATCAGAAGTTGAATACTCGCTCCAAAAATTAAAGATGCAATTTTGTTTGTTTTGCAAGGCTTTGTATAAGCAGAATACCTACCATAAACACAAATATATATAAGTGCGTGCATATATACATACATAAATATTTCATATACATACATACATACATAGATATGTATAAGTATATGCATATATGTTTGCATATACATATATTTAAATGAATATCTTATTTTTGCCTTAACGAGGCTTGAAACGTGAGCCATTCTGACAGCTTTCGGATACACAAAGACCGATCTTTTATCACATAATGGGCACACATAGCCATGCAGATATATAAAAATGCATGGAAATGTATATAAACGGGGTTTATGTATGAAAATATGTATATATTTCGCTATAGTGATAATTCTTTGGTATTTCAGTAACAAATTTGTGAGTACTGGGCAGGTAATTCAGGTATGGAAAACTTTTTTATTTGACAAGGTATCTTTACAAAATTTAGCACAGATTAGTATTTGAAATATTACTACAATTCTCATAAAGAATTGTTCAGATCAGACTACTATATCCTATAGCTGCCATATAAACTTAACGAGCACACTGAAGTCCTTGTATGGCAAACTTTTTTATTTGTCAAGATATCCTCATGAAATTTAGCATAAATTTTTATCCAAAGCAGGGCTATAATTTCCATAGAAATTGTTCATATCGGATAACTATAGCAAATAGCTGCCGTACAAACTGAACGAGCAAACTCATGTCTTTGCATGAAAAACTTATTTATTTGTCAACAGATCTTCATGAAACTTAACACAAAACAATATTTAAGGTATCATTATATTCTTCGAAAGTTTTGTACAGATCAGACTACTATATCATATAGCTGCCATACAAACTGAAGGAGCACACTGAAGTCCTTGTATGGAAAACTTGTTTATTTGATAAGACATCGTCACGAAATTCGACACATATTATTATATAGAGCACAGCTAAAATCTCCATAAATTTTGTTCAGATCGGACTACTATATCATATATAGTATCGGCCCTACCAACTGACCGCTCAAGTTCAGAACAAATATCATTTTACACCATTTTATGCTACAAAGAAATGCAACTTTGTCGGTTATTGTAGCTGCATTGCAGCGGTAGTTACCGTTTCTTTTTCTTGTTTTTTAAAAAAAATTTTTTTTTCAAATCGTGTGTTATTTAATTATAGCATTTTTCGCAGCTTTGGTAATTCTATATTTAGCCTGCCTTTTATGTAACAACACACAAATCTGAGTACACATATTATATATAAGTACATATGCATACATACATACATATGCGTAACTATTCTCACCACTTACAAACTAGATTTTCGCATTTTTTCAATTTACTCAAATAAATTCTAATTTAATATGCTTATGCCATCGACCTTTAATAAAGCAAAAAAAGCAAGCAAAAGCAAAAAACTATAATAATCAGCGAAGCAATAGTCCAACAGCCGCTACTTAGTTGCCACTAACTAATAACAGCAACAACAACAAGCAACAGCTAACTAGCCAGCCAGCCAGCAGCAATAGCTTAACGATCATATAACAACCTCAAACAGTTGAAAAACTAGCAGCAACGCCAGCAATTGTCTCGTTGATTTAATAAATTAACATTCATCGCTTTCGCTAATTGACTGGCAAGTCAAAGTGATGCGACACATTTTCAAATCAAACTAAAAACGTGAACATCTGCTGAACAAATGTAGCTGCTTACAATTCATACATACATGTATGCGCATGTGTGTGTGTGAGTGTGTATGCATGTGTGCGTGGGTTTATTGCTTTATATTGCGGTGCGGTTAACGAACATGGAGATTCGCTTGCAAACTAAGCTAATATATACATATGTATATGTATTATATTTCTATGTAGGTACAAATGCATATACATACCTAGCACATACATGTATATACATTTCTACATGCATATGTATATATGTATATGTTTGTGCAAACTATTGGTTTATTGTTGCATTGAGCTCAATTTTCGTGAATATATTTTAATTAAATATTGTACTTAAGCGCAACGTGACAACGAGCGAGGCTGCTGGTTTCAGTTGCATGAACAAATATTGCTTGTAAATGTTCATATGTATATAGATACATATGTATGTATGTTTTAATATACTAGCAAAACCAGGTGCAGCAGCTACAAGTTCCAATATATTATACAAGTACTATAAGCATCAACTACAAGTTCTAATTTCATATAATTGAATTTTGATTTGTATGAAAACGCTCTCATTCTTCAACCACTTGTGGCAGCAACACTCAGCTATGCCTATGAACCGCAATATTTTATAAAGACTACTCTTAATTCTCTATCTGGTRGCATCAACGACGTATAATGAGGCTGACAATCCGAGAAGACTGCAAGAAATATCTAGAACAAGGCACCAGAGAAACAATGGAGCAATTCTTGTGCACTTGTCCCGCATTGGCAAGACTACTCTGTAAAAATTAGGGGTATCCACGGTATGATACACTGGAGAAAGTATCGATAGTGAGGCCACAGAGTCTGTTAAAATCATGCATCATAAAAGATGACTACTACTTCTATTCGTTATGTAAGACTCTATATTCCAATACATTGCAACACTCTCTACGATATAGTGCAAAGGTTCAAAAGAGGAGAGTTATTTGACCGCCATTCACTTGGGAGTGACCAGCAACGATTATTTTGCATATGGCTCAAGCAGCTTACGACTTCTGGTCATAGACCAAGTATCCTCTGGGTAGTCTAAAAAAGATCGATTTGAAGGCGAGCTAAAGTGTGAAGGCGAAACATCCATCCCAGGGAGGGATTTGGGACTTACCACTTAACAAACACCTCAAATAAAAAGAAGAAAACAGCCTTACTATTGTAAACTCGCCTATAAGCGCTTAAGCGGTGTCTTCGYCAATAAAGAAGAAGAAGAGAATAAAAGTGTAACAAAATATTTCAGATTGTTGAAAAAAGAATATCGACGAGCACTAAAAAAAATCTTTATATGTATATTAGCCGACTTTGCCTCAATTAGCACGGTATTAATGCTAAATTAGCACGGTACTAATGGTACTAATTAAAGTTTAATAATCTTTGTATTCTGTGCGAACTTTGTTTCTAATGAGTTGTTAAAAAACTAAGAAACGGCATATGTATAGGTGTGTGTATGTATGTCTAGATGTTGAAATTAAAAAAAAACTCGCCTTTTAATTAAACAACTAAACACAATTGCTACTGTTTAAGGGGTACAGTTATTAATTGCTGAGTTGTCGAATGAAAAAAAAAAAACACATTTGAAGCAAGTCTTTGAGATTAACTGTGTTAAATTGTTTGTGATAAAGCGAACTTTATTTTTTGGGAAACTTTATTTGTCAATTTTGATAAATTTTTGTCAGTGTGAATTTCAAATTATCTAAGTAATGGGCGTTCTTTTAGACACATGGTTTTCAAGAAGAAGTAAAACGCTTATACCTTATTATAATGATATATTTTAAATCAGATTTCGGAGCCAGCTCGAATAAATTCCGGGTAAGAGGCCCAATTCTCGACCGCTCTTTTTACAATCGAGCCGATTCTGATGAAATCGCTCTAAAGCGTGGAAAAAGGCAACAGTCGGCTGGCAACGATATGGGGTCTGTATTTTGATATGCGCATGGAATCATTTTTATTGACTACCTTGAGGAGGGAAGGATCATCAAGGGCGACTGTTAGCGTTATTGAACCGCTTGGAGCACAAAATCGCCAAAAAAAATCGGAGGCATTTGAAGCAAAAGAAAGAATTGTTTCCTTAAGCCATAGCATCGTGTCACAAGTAAATAAAAACGATGGTAAAAATTCATGAATCTGGACAATGAATTGCTTTCGCATCCACCATATGTTCCAGGTCTGACCGACAGCGACTATTTCCTGTTCTCAGACCTCAAAAGCATGCTCGCTGGGTAGATATTTTCGTCGACTGAAGTGGTGTTCGCCGAAACTGAGGCCTATTTTGAGGCAGAGAACAMATCGTACTAGAAATACGATATTGACAAGTTGAAAAATTTAAGTTTTGGTTATAAATTGGTTATAAATATTGGTTATAAATTGATTATAAATTGGTTATGTATTGGTTATATATTGGTTATAATACACTTATATTACAACAAAATTCGAGTTTTCGTTATAAAATGATAAAATATATATTTGTTATTATATCTGACAAAGAATTTAACTTTTTTTTGGATGGTACGTTGTTTTGATTTTGGGATGACGATATGTTGAATAAGAAAAAGGAAATTTTGCCAAAAAAATACTTTTACTATGATAGGCCGAGGACATTTGACAAAAAAAGGTGCTTTACTATGGTAGGCCGGATACTTTGCAATTGATCTTTTAAGTATAAATCAAGTAACAGCTGTCAAAAAGACAACTGTGGAAGTGGTATTGCCTCACCGAAAACCACCAAAAAACACGCCTTGTATTTTATTCGATTTTTTATCAGTAAACGAAGCCAGACAAATCGTAGCACACTTGCCAAAAAGGCACATACATCTGTAAATGGTAGATTTACACATATGTATATGCAACTATATATTTCCACCTTTATATTAGATTGTCAAAAAAGTCWTGCGGTATTTTTTTATTGAATTTTCAATTGTTCATATTTTCAATCAATTTTTTTKTGATGACTCATGCCCAGCTTTTGACCGATGCCTGCTACTATGCCGCGGTATTGGTCTTTCGACCAATTCAGCGATTTTATCGCAATTTTCGACGACAGCTCTTCGGAGCGTGGGRCATCTGCGACCACCTCTACACCAGAACGAAAACGTTGAAACCATCGTTGTGTGGTGGAAATGGAAACTGTATCGGGTCCATAAACTGCACAAATTTTATTGGCATCTTGAGATGCATTTTTGCCTTTATCGTAGTAGTACTGTAAAATATGCCGTATTTTCTCTTTATTTTGCTCCATGTTTGCGACGCTANTATTTTCTCTTTATTTTGCTCCATGTTTGCGACGCTATAACTCACGAACGTATTAAAAGAAACGACAATCAATCAAACACGTGTTAGCGCGTGAAATGAGCTTTCCAAAAAGGTATAGCATGACCCGATGCGACGAACAAAACTAGAACTACGCGCTCTCAGCGCCAACWAGCGAAAATACCGCAAGACTTTTTTGACAAACTAATATATACCTGCATATGTATGTATGTTGTTCTTATTGTTATTCAAAATAAATGTGTGTTATCATTAGCAATGCAAATTGGTTAGACTTTCGGCACTRTTATTTAAACCRCTGTACGTATGTATGTATGTATATATGTATGTATTTATGTACTCTTGTTAATGTGTTTGATTGTATTAAGTTTTCGAATAATGTTGCTGGGAATTATCGAAAAATGTCAACAAGCGCAAGCAAAACGCTTACTAATAAACGCTTTTGAAGAAAGAATGAAAGAATCAAGCCATGTATTATATGCAGGTATGTATATATGTGAGTATAATTGACCAATACAGGAAACGGCAAATGCTGATTATGCTTCATTTGATATATAACTGTATAAATATATACTATACATGTCTTTACAAAACATATATTTTAATAGTGGGCGATAAATTTTGTTGTATCGTGGGAGATTTAAAAAAATGCTAAACACGCTAGAAGTTGTGAGAACCAAAATATGTAACGTCTAAAATGGGGCGAAAATTTTAAAAACTAGACACGTACACAAGTAGATCGTATCGATTTCGAGAACTGTTTTTCAATGTGTGTCTTGTGGCGACTTCGGTCAAATTAGTTATAAATAACTTATAGAAGCATACGAAAGTGAATATAAGAAAGAAATATTTTTTATGGAAGAAATTCTACAAAAAGGTCCTCTAAGGCCTTGAGATTTTTTGAAACCACCGATTATTGACCAAAGAAAGTGTTCAAAACTCGACATATTTCCTTAGTTCCATGGGATTTGGCTTTTCACATGATTTTTGCTAGTTCACTAGTTCTAGACCTAAACCATAGGCGCATTTATGACGACTTCAGTCAAATTAGGTATAAATGAAAGACGAATATTGATTAAAGAAACTAACCAAAGCCAGAAATATTTGCTAAGATTCATAGTTTCCTAAATGCCATGAGCCTACCAAAACACACGACATAGAAATTGTAGACTCTTAAAATTCTTAAAGAACTTATCGCAAACCTAAACATAACTGAGACTCTCCGTCTAGCCACTCAATACTCTCCGGTCATTCGTACCTAACCTTCCATATAACTAAAGGCTTTTCACTATCACTGTACGAACCGGATGAGGAATGTAAGTTCCATTAGGAGCTCAGATTTAGTAAATTTCAATATAATAATAAATGCGGGTTGGAGGAAGTGAGGAAACTTCTCTAAACGGCATGCACTTGCAAGTGGCCAGAAACAATTCTTTTACATATGACTCACGAGTTCCGTTCTTAGTCTAGCCCGGTCCCTAGGGAAGCCAGAACACATTCGTKTAAAGTTGACTTAAAGTCAGAAGGCGAAACATTCCACCGCAGGGTTGTGCGCTGGGTTTGAGTACAAGCTACGGAAAAAAGCACACCCAATGAAAAGATTAAAACCGCCTCGGATGAGAGACCCCTTTTTGATGACGACCACTGCAAAGTCCTCTCTCGATGAACAAGGTCCAAATTCTACAAGTCACTCATCATCTCCTTTCTGCTATATGATGCAGAGGCATGGACGATGATAACATCTGAAGAGTCGGCGTTACGAGGTTTCCCAAAACCTAAATTCCTTCAACCCCGTGGATTCGCCACTGATACAAGGGGATTTTTACTGTGGAACTACATATTTCCTACAGAAGCTGACGTTAGCGAATGTCCGGTGAAGGAAGACCAAAACCTTTTGAAGATATTGTATCGGAGACGTTGTTCGATAAGGATCCGTGAACAGAGAACTTGGGTTCCTTATGACCTCAATAYCAAGAGAGGCACGAAAAAGTGATTCCGATGAATGATAACGGGCGGTCTCACGTTGTCAAACTCAATAAAAATTGACTTGTTTCTTGGATAGCATGTTTAACAGTTTGGGTTTGTAATGGTTTCGAGCTTTGCCAGAAAGATGGAAAAAGTTGTGACAAGCTGTGAGCAAAACTTCGAACATTTCATATGTAACCAATTTCTTATAATGGAATTGCATTTTCATTACAAAAAAAAAAAAAAAAAAAAAAAAAAAAAAAAAAAAAAAAAAAAAAAAAAAAAAAAAAAATAAAATAAAAAAAAAATATGGAGAACTTAGTTGCACCCCTAGTAGCTGAAAACATTCACAATTTTATAAAGCTGTTTGATGTCTGAACCTGTGAGTTATGAAAATCATGCACATTAATTCATTAATTCCAAAGTTAAAATCATTTTAATTGATTTTCGAACTCTTAAACTCGATTTAAGCGCAATCTTTTTTGACACTCAATCGAAATTCGATTTACCAAAGTGCCTCCAGGCCAGATTTTCAAAAACTGTTTGCCCATCACCCAATGCTTCATTAAGTTCAGCGCATTTACCTGTCCGAGCAACAAGCTGTCGTGTCGTCATGCGAGGCCAGTTTGTCCAGCGGCCAGCGCTCAATTACACCTCCTTGCACAACTGCACGACCCCTAGACCCATAGAGCCAGTACCATACTTGTGTTTATGTTGTGGTGCGCACATGTATGTGCATATAGTAATCTCCACTTGGTTGGCTGTCAACTGGGTGTATACACACCCGCATGCCACCGCCGGTACGATACGCGTACCCGGTGAAGTGGGTTTCGGACATACTGATGGCGAAGCGAATGCGATGCGAAAAGCGAAATCAGGCATAAATTTAATTAAATGCGATAAGGCGCGAATGCCAACGGACAGATGGACGATAGAAGGGTTGGCTCGAGTTGGTTTGGGCTGTGCTGCTTGCCCGGGGGGGGCGGACAGCAGACAGTGGACAGCGGTTCAGACCACTGGCGTATTGACTGGCCAAATGTAAGGGCATATGGTTGGCAGGCAGACTGTTTGTCGCGYGGAGGCAGTTCGTACGCTGGAATGGCGCGGCGATGTGTGAACACTGGGACGCCAAARGCGRCTATTAAGGGAATTGACGGCTGGCAGTGTTGGTGGGGGCAAACGCAAAGRGAGGCAATKTARGTATGAGACGGTTGGCTGYAGAATTGTGCGCCTGTTCTGTCGAGTATGGGGTACAGCAGGCGGTGATACAGAACATATGTGCGATACGCAAACMTATGTACAATATAACAGGTTAATTGAAAAGTGCCCGGCCTGACATATAGATGGCGCTTCTAGAACTAAATCCTTACCTTGCTTTCGTCCCAGGAGCGTAAAGATGTCCTTTCTCAACTATGTTGTCATCATAAAACTTTACGCCGACCAGACTTCGGACGCAACAAACTTCACACAAACACTGACCGCCATTCTCAATGGAGCCATTAACACCTTCACTGATTCCCTCTCAGCGAATGACGTACTTGGAGTCAAAGCACCACCCATTGTAGACGACGAGCTCGAGTTGTCGCGAGAAACGAGAGTGACTTTTGTGCAGCTTCGTTCTGAATACTACACCAGGTTAAACTTCTACTTATTGAGAATCGACACCGACTTATCAAAGATGTGTCCAGTATGCAACGAGTCCAGGCATGACCTGTACCTACCGTTGAATTATCTCGATGACAATTTATATACTTTTTAAGAGGATGAGACCAGGGACAACGACGAATTGGACGCAATTTTATTGACTACTTTGGAAAAAAAAGCATCATCAATCTCCGCCTTAKWTATCAAACGGGTGCAAGAGTGCAGAATCACTGAATAGATTAGCGGATCGTTACCAAGACCACAAAGGTAWAGCTGGGAATGAACTGGCTGATGAGCTCGCCCGCTCCGCAGCATCCACTAACGTGGTAGCACCTGAGCCCTACATCGCGATTGGTCCTCAAAACATAAAAAAGCTGTAGTCAACTTCCTTAGGGATAAATTCAGGTTACTTGCCGAATGCTACACTGRCCACTGCAAGCTGAACATGGGTTTAGCTTCTTGCRTGAATTGGCAGTTCTGCGAYAGGGAGCCKGAAACTCCARAACACCTGCTAATTGACTGCTTAGCCGTCTGCAGAYGTCGGCTAAAGGYCCTGRKATCCATGTTTCCAATTAGAGATCACAKCRCCTCRCTAGCACCTAGCAGGATATTGAATTATATCAATATGCTGGAGCTATATGATTCTTTGTGATTTATGAGACGRCACAATGGACCTAAGATCGCGGTGCAATCCTCGTCAGTCTATTATATCTTATCTAATCTTATGGTAGGCCGGGRACTTTTCAATTRACCTGTTATATAAACAAACACATTATTCTATTGTAAGTCGTCAGCTATTAAACGCWTTTGTTTTTATTGCTATTGTTGTTGTTGTGTTAGAGAACAATTGTGCCGCATTGTATGCGCGTAAAACGAAGGTCTGCCACAGCCACTGACACCACGTCCGCGCATGCCAGAGCCACCCCCTCGTCATTGGCCGATTTTTGTGTCGCTTTTTAATGTTTTTGTATAAAAACAAAATTTTAAATATTTACAAAAGTTCGCATTTCTGTTGCAGTTTAGAAYTATTTCAGCATCAATAACATTTTTATTGCTTGTTGCGCAAGTGACACAYACTCGTTTCATATTTTATATTTGCCAAACAGAACGCAATTTTAAATATAATGCCTACATAGCTATGCATRTGTATGTGTGTRTGGTTGTATGTGCCGCGAAGGTCGTTGCCGCCCGATTGCAGTTTCGTTGCTGCGTTCCAACCCTTTTTTGCTTAGAATTCGCCACGTACGCTCTTTGACGYTGTGTCTTTCTTATGCTACGTGTGCACACACGCAGACGTAATATAACCACATACAACCACAGTTGCAAAGTCTCAAAAGTAAATTTATTTTTATGCGTATTTGCATGGCATTCGAGCTATTTGTGTTTATTAGTTAGTTAGTTAGTTAGTTATGAGTTATTAGTTTTCTAAATATTAATTATTTTTCGAGACAGTCATCAGAACTCTGAAGTGGGTCTAGGCTGCTACTCAAATAAATTTAACAAATAATGCGCTACTTAAATATAAATAAATTGCAAGGCTAATGGGCATTATGTCGACACAGACTGTGGGCTTAAAGAAATTACTATAAGCAATTTCAAATGCGTATTTGCTTCCTTAATATAAAAAATTATTATATTAATAATATGCCTGACATTTATTTAAAACTTAGTGATAATTAAAAAGATACTTATAAAATTGTATAAATTATTACAAAATTATATAAAATGTTAATTTCAGCTCGAATACTCTTCACAAAGAAAGAAGTTTCCATACAAGAATTTGGTTTTGGTCGTTCAGTTTGTATGACAGCTATAAGCTATRTTAYCCTATCTTGAAGATTTCTTCGGATATTATAACGTTGCCTTGGAAAATAATCTGTACCCGCAATCAGGAAGATTGCTCGTCAAATAAAAAAGTTTTCCTTACAAGAACTCGATTTAGATCGTTCAGTTTGTTTGGCAGCTGTATGCTATACTGATCTGATCTGAAAAATTTCTTCAGATATTTTAGCGCTGACTTAGAAAGTAGTCTTTGCAAATTTTCGTGAAGATATCTGATCAAGTAAAAAAGTTTTTCTAACAAAAACTTGATTTGGATCGTTTAGTTTGTTTGGCAGCTGTACTGATCTGATCTGAAAAATTTCATCAGACATTATAGCTTTGTCATAAGTATTTAGTTATATAAAATTTCGGGAAGATACCTCGTCAAATAAAAAAGTTTTCCTTACAAGAACTCGATTTAGATCGTTCAGTGTGTATRACAGCTATACGCTATWGTAATCCGATATCGGCGTTTCTGACAACTGAGCAGCTGCTCCATGAGAAAACCACGTATGCTCAAATTTAAAGCGATTACACGTAAACTGAATGACTAATTCGCCTATATACAGACAGGCGGAAGGTCAAATGTTCCTGCAATATGAATGTGTGCTGGTTCCATTAATATCTGTAATAGTTTCAAATCTCACGATAGATCGCATTTTGCAATATCAGTTTGCTCCAATTSATGAATCGAAGAAAATTGTCCGCATAGACTTTAGACTTTACGYATTCCCAYAGGAAGAGATTAACGSTGTGRTATCACATGATCTTGGCGTTGATTRATGTGATGTGTGGGAAGTGGCGCCRTCTTGTTGAAACCRAATGTCGCCGAGATCACGAGCTTCAGTTTCAGGCATCAAAARTCGGTTAACATGGCGCGATAACTGTCGCTWTTGACGATTACGTTCTSACCTGCATCATTTATCATTGAAAAAATATGGCCGCATAAAAGTTTTGTTTTTTCTKGATGAAATGGGAGCTCTTGAATYYCTTCACGTTGGTCTTCGTCCCACATTTGCCAAGTTGCCAATTTGTTGAGCTGTAAATCTTTCTTTGATGAAATGTCAAACAATACTGTACGCAAATGACATGACAGCATGACATGACTCACATCTGAACTGTCAAAAAATACTATTGCAAAATGTACCTCTACTTGGATCATTCGATATAGGATTTTTAGTATGATGGTTAGCTATTATAGCGTCATATAAAGTTTCTTTATAGCATATTCACATGTATTTCCACTTATACTCAATAATTGTCTAAATAAATGTGCACCTAATATTGCGTTTTATTGGTATAATTAAATAATTATATACATATACACCAACTATTTTCAGTTCCTTAAGCCGTAACATGAGTTCATAGATATATGTATGTATTAGTATGTATACACAATAGTAAATATATAATATTACTATAAATAACATTTCTAACACCAAACAATGCTGACAAATAGCCTAACTCCAAATACAAATTACTGTATATAATTGTATATATCACGTGGCATAAATATTTCTTACATCAATAATTAATGAAAGCATATCATATAAATAACTAAGCCTATATCTACTGCAGAAGAAGAAGAAGATAGGTACTTTGTGTTTATTTATATATTTGGGAATATGCATATGAAATGTCGTTTAGTAATGTCCTAGGCAGATAATTATAGTTTGGAGCATTTGAGCCTTTACTAATGRCATAATGTCTCAAATTAAATTATTTATATAAATTCTAAGAATTCTATGCATGATGATATGATACTGGATGATATTTTGTGAATTCATAGAAGCATACATATCTAAGAATGCTTACGTACATATATTAAGGTGGATCAAAAATAAAATGATTTTTTTTTTTCGCTACGTACTCTGAAAATCTGTTTTCTTGGGCAACTCTTAGGAAAGCATTGATTTGTAAAATGTATAAGAAACTAATATTTTCTTAAAAATGATCAAATAGCTAATATTTTTTAAATGGTAAAGTTTATCATTCAAGTTCCTACAAATTCCACAAAACGAAATATTTTTAAAGTAGTGGGAAGCGAGCTACAATTTTTTTCAACTGACAATATGAAAACAATAGAAAACCGTTAGGCGGAACAGTTTTCCGTTAAAATTAGGAGCTTACACCTCGAGAGGTATTTATCAACCAATTTTTCGGAGTACCAAGGTAAAGAAAAATAATGAAATTGTTTTCACCCACCCTAATAAATATATGTGTTTCTTCCGGAAGGCATTTTGTTATAAATAATTATTTAATAGAAATTCTAGTTTGGTGTCTATCAGCCAATTTTTCAGAAAAAAACATTTGCTTGTTTGACCCACCCTAATAAATATATGTGTTTCTGCCGGAAAGCATTTTGTAATATTATACMTCTTTTATATATAATTGTTTACTAGAAATTCCGCTTATTAATGTGTTTTAAAGGGTGTATTTTTAAGACGTGTGATTTTCAGGCAAAAACAAAACTCATAAAATTCCAATTTTCGACCATTTCTTGCAGTAATTGGGGTCGTATGTAGTCCAGCGGTGTTAAATCGTACTGTGTTTGGGACCACGTCACAGTCTCACAATGCGAGATAATATACTCAGCTGAAGTTTACTTCAATAAYTTGATTGTTTTGTTTAGAGTAGGGCATGTAGCGCCGTGCTGTTGGAACCGCTGGTCGTCTACATCAATATCCTTTAAAAGTCATTAATATCGCTCGCAGTAAAAAACCTTAATTATTTATCTATGGCTCTATAGCGTTTTTCATTAACTGTAACATTAAGGCCGTGTCCTTGTTTGAACAAATATGAACCGATGACTCTTGTASCTCATAGATCACACCAAACAGGGACTTTTCAAATAATTAACGGTTTTTCAACAAAGGCTCGTGCATTAACATCATTCGAAGYGCGATAGTTCTGTTCATTTACGTACCCATTCAACCGAAAAATGAGCTATATCGCTGTACAAAAATTTCCTCGTGAAAATCGGCAACGTTGGCTATGTCGTTTTGGGCTCATTAACCGAACTTACGACGCGTTTGCTGGTCGTTTGATTTCAATTCTTGTACGAGTTAGATTAAATTAAGTCCGCTTTGGAAAAAAAACTCCACAAAGTGGATAGACACAGCTCCAATTGTKCGAGTCTTCTACGATAATCTGTTCCACAGCAGCAATCACGTCTTCGGTGTCTCTGAAAATGCGAATTATCYACTGAAGTAAGCGTGTTGCGGAACGGATTCATGGTAGTTGAAATTACCGACTCTGCTGGGCGATTTCTCTCCACYGTTTATTAGACGCAGCGTGTAGTGGGAATCGAACCAGTATTTTGGTCATGAATTTTCACGATTTTCTAACAATTTTTTGTTTTTAGTGGKGAAATGGGAAACCAAAGTGTGTATAAATCAAGTAACAGCTGCCAAGAAATCAGCTGCGAAATAAGTATTGCCWCATTGAAAATTACATGTATAAAAAACACCCGTTATACTTGTATGATGACGAAGACGAGCTTCGAAGAAATTATTGCCTCAGTGAAAACAACACGTCTAAAAAACACACCATTTTTATAATTATTTATTGAAATTTCTGCTTATTAATGTGGATTGAAATGTGTTACATAATATGTTAAATGAAATAATAGCTCACATTGTGACTTCGATATTATTTCTAAACACGTTGCTAATTTATTAACGGTTTTGTGTTACACATAATATAATATGTATACATACGTATACTATGCCACTGTGTTTCCAACCTAAAGCTACTTTGCAGTGCGGGGAGCAAAGGAGAGATTTTATATCCGGTTGCCTAATGCCTTTGAAGTAATGTGTCAGCTACAGAATATTGCATAAGCTAGATTTCGAGAGAAAGTAGAGGTGAGTAGTAGTATATTCAATAACTTACTCAATGCTAGTTGAATTTGCCACATTTTCTCTCTAACCGAGTAGTAAAAGAACGCGCCAAGTCGCTTAAATTTAGTGACGATTTTTAACRCTCAATCTTTTTGCTCATTTCTAGTTGAATTATTGAGTGCTTATTTTTAAGGGCGTAGCAAAAGAACCCACAACTCGGTTAGAATCGCCAATATTCAACTCTAGTAAAATTTATCACGTTTTCTCTATATGTGAGTAGCAAAAGTACGTACAACTCGATTTGAATTTCATGACGACTTTTAAAACGCAATTTTTTGCTCAATTCTAGCTGAAATTGGCAGGGCTATTGCTAAGTGAGTTTCAAAAGAACGCACAATTCGATTAGAATTTTCTGACAGCTTTTAATATTCAATTCTTATTAAATTAGTAACGTTTTCTCTCTAACCGAGTWGTAAAAGAACGACCAAGTCGCTAAAMTTTACTACCGGCTTTTAATACTCAATCTTTGTTCTCAATTCTAATTGAATTATTGAGTGATTTTTTCTAAGCGCGTAGCAAAAGAACGCACAACTAGGCTAAAATTTCCAGACGTCTTTAAATAAGATGGCTTTCTCAACTCTGAGCTCCAAAAATTATGCTTAATTTTGCTTGTATTTTTTATTTTGAATGAAGTGATTTGAGGTTCCTAATTTCGTAGACTTTCCTAGAGTCCTTAGCATGCAATACTAAATTTTAGGTTGAAAATATAGTTCATTATTTTTTTTACGCCTTTTGTGACTTTAGTGAATAATCTTTAGCCGGTAGTTTACTTAAGGGGTTACATGGGTTACGGATTTCAAAAAATCGATTTATTGTCTTATTAAATAAAAATTCTTCAATTCAACTTTTGAATATTGTTCGAAATTTTGATTGATCTAACGTTTTTTTTTCTCAAAACTGTGGTTTTGGAGTTGGTTGGAAAGTTTTATCGAGAACTACTAAAACGATATTTATGAAATTTTACACAGGTGTTTGAGATGCAATTCTTAAAGATTTGGAGGAAGGATTTTTTTTCGATTACAACTATTTGAAGAAATATGTCACGAAATTTTTGGTTTTTTTGTAAAAATGTCTATCAAAATTGCAATTTTTAGTTTTTTCCTTCGTCCAAGTTCCAAATTTAGGTTTTAACTAAAACAAGTTTTGTTCACTTTAGATGATACTGAAAGGAGTGATTTTTCTAACGCGAGCGCATCCTTTTTCCGAGGGCTCACAGGAACTGGTATGGCAATGACCGAGTTTCAAATTAAAAAAAATATTTTTTTTCCAAAATTCTGGTAAAATATTTCATATTTTTTATGAAAATAATTTTTGCAAAAAACGCTGTTTTTTACCTGAGCAAACTCACGAACTCCTTAAGAACAGGGCTATCATTCATATTATCTATAGCCCCAGAACAAAGACCAATTTGCTGCTATCAGCTCATAAAATAATTAAACCAGTTTTCTCAGTAAAAAATCMCCGTTGTTTATCACTTATTAAACCCGTTATTTATCACTTATTAAAACCGTTGTTTATCATTTATATCATTTAATATTACCTGGTGTGACTTCAAAGGGGACTGAATCATTTTTTGCTACACAAAAACTAAAAAAAAAATATCAGCAAGCAACAACAAGCAAGCGATATTGCAGCATTAATCCTAAAAGCCACCAGCAAATCAAATCAATTATCATACTAAAGAATTGTTTATTCAATCAACTTTCAATGCAAAACCCCGTATCATGCTCGTGCAGCAGAGAGCGGGAGAGTTGGTATAGAATTGATGGACTTTAGACTTTGCTTTTGTATGTGTATGTGTGCGTGTGTATGAGCAATAGTGCCCCGAACGGCATGCTTCATACTATTTGCATAAATTTATTTGATAACAACATAAAAACACTTCAACCAATACTAAACTTGTGTATTGGAATAAAAACAGCGACAACAACAAATGCGCATGCTAAACAACTCAACTCAACAACAACTAAATTCACTTAAGTCAAATTGTTTACGAATATGTTTATGCAAATTGGTTTGTGTTCTGCTTTTTCGCATTTATTTTTACTTTGTTTGCTTGTTGCCTCCGCGGCGACCTTATCAATTAGTGAATTTGCTAATATTATTTGCGCTGAGGGTGTGTGCGTGTGTAAAGCTTGTGCGTCCGGATATAGTGCGCCAAAATTCCAGTTGAATACTATACGACGCACAGGCAAAGTACAGAAAAATAAATTCATAGAAAAATGTGAAAAAATACAACCAAAAGTTTATTGATAAAAAGCAAACAAAATGGGAATACGAAAGTGAAATGGTATGTTGAAGGCAGCGAAAAGTTTTGGCAGCGTCCTTGTCAAGCGAAGGCCAATAAATATGTGAAAATATACGAAAACATGCTAAGGAACTAAGAGATATACATACATATGTACATATGTATGCATATGGTACGTACTTATAATATGTACACATGTAAATTTATTTTTGTATATATGTACTACATACATGCGTGCGTGAGTTTCTGAAACAAATTATACAAATAACACTTCAACACGTTTCTAGCGCTAAAAATAAATACGAATAACGGACATTAAGGTATTTGTTGGAAAGTAAATAAGTTCTGCATATTATATATTTTACATACATAAATATATTAGTGCAAAGGCAYTCAAGTTTACAGGTCTATCATTCGAATTGCAATAACCGAGCAAGCGAGGGAACACAGCTTGTGAGSAATTTGAGCAGAAATTATAATTTTTGATAGCAAGTTAGAAAAATTGAAAAAAGCTAGAATGCACTACACAAATAAAGCGCTTACCATACAAGAACTTGATTTTCACTTGTCGGTTTGTATGACAGCTATACGCTATAGTGGACCGATCTGAAAAATTTCTTTGGAGATTATATAGCTCCATTAATCTATAATTCATGCCGAATTTCGTGATGATATCTCGTCAACCAAAAAATTTTGCCATATAAAAACTTAATTTTGATACAGCTGTTTGTATGACAGCTGTATGCTATGATCGWCCGATTTCAACAATTTCTTTAAATATTATAGTGCTGGCTGAGAAAATAATTCATGCAAAATTTCGTAACGATATCTTGCCAATTGAACAGGTTTTTCTTACAAGTTCTTTATTTTGAACGTGCAGTTTGTATGACAGCTATGTATATGCGAAGGTAGTCTGACTTGAATATTTTCTTCGGATATTATAGCTTCGTCTTGAAAAAAAAAATCCATACCAAATTTCGTGCTGATAGCTCGTCAACTGAAAAAGTTTTTCATACAAGGTTTTGATTTTGTATGTGCAATTAGTTACAACTATATGCCAAAGTGATCTGATCTGAAAACTTTCTTCGTGTATTATACCGTTGCATTAACTAAGAATCCAAGCAAAATTTCGTGCAGATATATCGAAAAGTAAAAAAGTTTTCCATACATTTGAATTTGTATCGCAACTATTGTATATGGAWTAGTACCGAACTAGTCCAAAAATCATCATTTTTGGAGGACATGKGAAATGAAAGAAAATTTAATAAAATGATATTATAAATACAGTTAAGGTTCAGGAATTACTTACGAAATTATTCGAATAGCTTTTGCCTATAACTCAAACTAGTACTGAACTGGTTAAAAAGTCATGACTTTTGGGGGACATGTGAAATGAAAGAGATTTTAACACAAAACACAAAAAATTAGTTRCATGATAAAATACTTTTCAACACACACGGCATATATAGTTACATATATAAAAAGTATGCGATAAATATGTATGTGTAAATATAAAATATTTTAA
>NW_017535675.1:454537-473596 GCF_001853355.1 Bactrocera latifrons | reverse complement strand
CACATAAATTAAGGCAGTAGCAAATTAAATTTAATTTAAATCGCATAAAAAAAAACTATTTTAATCAATTAAAGTTGTGAACGCTGCAAATAGACTGTGAAAGGCATACAAAGAAAAAATACATAGAAATAAGAATATATTTTAAATGACCATAAAATTTAATGAACAATTTAGTACTTTAGGAAATACGAGAGTGTTCCGAGTATGTTGAGTTTGAGGCCGTGAAATGCACACCAACATATGGGGGGACACTCTGCATAAATGGCTAGTGGGCTCTTGTCGAAACCGCCACCGTCCCGTTAAAATGCACAGAGAACATCCTAGCAGATTTGTAATAGGTACAGGGGGCTTTGCCGAAAGCTAATATCTAGCCACAGGAGCTTAGCATTTGRCTTCACAAAGGACTGAAGAGCCTTTCTCCAAGCTTTGGCGCAGGGCGAATATTTGGTCCTATCCTGCAGCCACACTGATAAAGTTCAATCAGTATGTTGAGCGACGCACTCAGCACGCTCGTTAGCATCTTATATACTATGTTGAGGATGCTTATCCCACGGTAGTTGGCGCAGATTGTGTGGTCTCCCTTTTTGTGGATTGGGCAGAGCACACTTAAATTCCAAACGTGGGGCATGCTTTAGTCCGACCATATTCTACAAAGAGCTGATGCTGCTTCTTACCAGTTCTTCACCGCCTTAATTGAATGGCTYGGCCGGCCATCCATCGGCCTCCGCTGTCTTGTTGTTTCGTTTGTCATACGGATAATTGCTATTCGAAGCGCCACAGATTATAGCTGAAAAAAGATGAAGCAGCTCTAGAAACTTTTTTTTYGCAATTTTTTTTTATTGAAGTTTCTTCAAATCAAGTCAACAAAAACTACTTGGACCAGTTTTTTGTCTTCAAGTAACAGGAGTTTTATGAGGGTGGAATCAACTTCTTGCCCGAAAGTTGGCAAAAGCTTTTGCTGCTGTAATGGGACGTCAGTATATTCTGCGTGCTTGACACCTGCGAACTATTACTTGTTCCTSTGTCTGCAGAAATGTTTGCATGGTAGAACCTTCACCGCAAATCATTACGTCAAAACCTATTTGAATCAGTTTTTTTGCCTGCTTGGGTAAGGAATTTTATGCGCGTAGAATAAATCTCTTGCCCGAAAGTTGACAAAAGGTTTTGAATCAAAATGGCGATTATAGAATTTATTAAAATGTTTTACGTAATAAAAACTGGTGCTTTAATTGCACAAAAACAAGCGTTATTACTTAGTGAGCAACCCAATAAATCAGTTGTATAATGTGTTGATATTTTTAGCGCTTCACTTTAGATTATCGTACGTGAGAGCGTTGTTGTCCTAGGTCAGCTGGCTTATGCAATGCACCGCAGTGGCTATAATAAAAATCAATTTTTATAACAACAACACGTCAGCGCTGATGTGGGTGTATCTCGTTGTTTTTAGCTGAACGCATTAGCCGCTATATAGTGTTTATATATATATGTATACACATAAGTATATATTTCTATATATGTACATATAGTATATTATCGCGTAGAAATATCGTTAAACTTCGCGGTCAATTTCGTTGCTATGATAAAAACAGTCGGTATTCTCAACACACCAATACATTTACTTTAGTATATGTACATATGTATGTGTTAATTAATTTATGCATGCAAATATTTATATGCAAATATTTATAAGCAAATATAAATAAACGCTATTTATAGGTTGCTGATGACCGTGAGAGCTGGGAAAAATGATAAACACAACAGTTATTGCTATTTATACCGTTAACAGGGTGTATGCTGACGCGACATCTTAACGAAATTTGGCTCGAGGTATTCTTCAAACTAACAGTATAACCTCCATAAAAATCGTTTAGATCAGTCCACTATAGCGTATAGCTCCCATACAAACTGATCAGTCAAAATCAAGTCCTTGTATGGAAAACTTTTTGATTTGGGAATATATTTTCACAAAATTTGAATCMGAGTTTCCTTTAAGGCAACGGTATAACCTCCGAAGAAATTGTACAGATCGGACCACTATAGGGTATAGGTAGGTACTAGTTCGCCGTTCAAAAACAGATTCTTATATGAAAAACTTTTTTACTTGTCGARTTATCTGCATGAAATTTGCTAAAGATTATATCCCAAGCCAACGGTATAATCACCGAAGATATTGTTGAGATCAGATCACTATAACATATAGCTGCCATATAAGTGGACCGTTCAAAAACAGGTTCTTGTATGGAAAACTTTTTCACTTGACGAGATATTTTTACAAAATTTGACTTGAAGTATTCTTTAATGCAAAAGTATAATMTCYGAAGAAATTGCTTAGATCGGATCACTATAGCATATAGCTGCCATACAAACTGATCAGTCAAAAACACCTCCTTGTSTGGAAAACTTTTTCACTTGATGAGATATCTTCGTGAAATTTGGTACATATTATTTTTTAAGGTATACGGTATAATATCACAAGAAATTGTTCAGATCGGATCAATATAGCATATAGCTGCCATATAAACTAAAGTTTTTTAAGGAATCTGTTGCATGTGTGAAGGGTATTCTTGCTTCTGTGCAAGCAAAATTAATGTTTTTCTTGTTTTGACTGCTCACAACAAACACTCGACTTGAACAAATTTAAAATCAACAAGATCTTACAAAGATTTACATATTTACATACATATGTACACACCCATAGTATGTGTATAGCTGTATATACCAGATATTCGAATATGTACATAAATACATAGTATTTTTACATTGACTTGTAGCGTTTATTCACTGTCCAGTTATCAGCGAGTAACTGCCTTCAATCCAAACACCCGACCACTCCTCGTCTCACACCACTTCACGCGCGCCGCTGTCAGCTTTACCGCTACACACAGCTTAATCTGCTTTATCTCTCAACTAAGTAAATACGTCACTGATTAAGTCTTGAATTCTATATTTRTAAATGTCGCGATGCTTGACTGATTTAACTGTCAGCCACTTGAGCTAATCGCAGAAGCGAATGAAAAGCGTCGTCGCCGACAAACTTGCACRCGCACAAACACGTTTGCTTACTGGCTTGAAAAAGAAAAAAACATATTTATAATGTAATCACAAAGTAAGCCCAACAATGAACACACACATACATGCATATATGTATGTATAGCTGCATACGAAAAATTGCACTTACAGCTGTAAGAAGTAGCATTGCTGCCCACGTAATGCACATAAAGCCATAAATAAGGCAATAAAATTTATGAAGGCGGCTTCAAAGCGAAATAAAAGCAAACAAACAACAAAAAGAAAAAAGTGAAAAATAACTGTACGAAATTGGAAAAAATCAACTTTGTAAAATTAACAACAATTGACATAAAATGGTCAATGGACTCGTTAAGCTTTGAAGGCAGGGACAGGGTCCGTAAGCGACTGTGTTAAGTGCACGCCTAAAGACGGAAAAGTGTAGCAGTGCAATGTATAGTATGTATGTATGTATGTATGTATGTATATATGTATGTTCGGGTGCATACCGTTCATTAAATATGTTGTGAAGCTGATTGCTAGTCTTCAAGCCTTAACGGTACTCCGCGGGGGTAGAGTTTGTGTAGCAATGATTGACACATACGGTTTCCGAAGAAGAGAAGTCAGTGTCAATGAGAGTAAGTTAATTTCATTCGCTGGAAAGCGAACAATTGTTGATGAGCCAATATTTTACTATATTTATAATTAATGGATGCATTAAATGTACACAGTATTAAGTAAGGTTAAATAGGCTTTCATACAGCTTTCCCGGTGTGTCAAGTATGCATAGTGAACGGTATGCTTCCGGCAAGTTGTGKTCTCTTTTTCTTGTACTGATTAGCACCAGCCGTTGCTTCTAGGTTTYAGGGAATATTTCGGCTTCTAGGCAGGCTTTGTACATGTTCCGTAGTAGTGCCGGCCGCTCTGCAGCGTTTATTTTCAAGAGATCTGCTGGGATTCCATCCGGGCGGGGTGATTTGTTGACCTAGAGCTTGCAAGGAGCCGATTTGCAGCTCCTCGAGTGTAAACTGGGGGATTTGCGGAGATCTTAGAGTGTGTTCTGGATAAAACTTTTTTGTTTGACCAGGTACCTTCACGAAATTTGGACTATTATCTTAAGCAACGCAAGGATAACTGAAAAAATTGTGCAGATCGGACTACTATAGTAGGTATATAACTGCCATACAAACTGAACGTACTAACTGAAGTCTTTGTATGAAAAACTTTTTATTTGACGAGATATCTTCACGAACTTACGCACAGTTAGTCATCTTGAGCACACAATCTCCGAAAAAATTGTGAAAATCGAACGACTATAGCATGTAGCTTTCGTACAAACGGAACGATGAAAATGTGGTCCTTGTATGAATAACTTTTTTATTCGATGAGATATCTTCACAAAATTTGGCATGAACTATTTTCTATAATAATCAAACAATCTTCGAAGAAATTATTTAGAATTGTTTCACTATAGCATATAGCTGCCATACAAACGGACCGTTCAAAATCAAGTCCCTGTAGGGAAAACTTTTTGTTTGACCAGGTATCTTCACGAACTTTTGCACAGTTTGTCATCCTGAGCAGCGTCACAATCTMCGAAAAAATTGTGAAAATCGAACGMCTATAGCATGTAGCTTTCGTACAAACKGAACGATGAAAATSTRGTCCTTGTATGAACAACTTTTTCATTTGACGAGATATCTTCACGAARTTTGGCATGAACTATTTTCTATAAYAATCATRCAATCTTCGAAGAAATTATTTAGATTGCTTCACTATAGCATATAGCTGCCATACAAACGGACCSTTCAAAATCAAGATAAATATCTTCCTGTAAACTTTATGCTATTATGAATGCACTTGTGAGGGGTATTATAGCTAAATTTGATGTTTTTCTTGGTTTTCTATCTCTGGAAGTACCTGAAATACCTAAACTTTAAACAGCACATTCTATTCTGGACACTCTTCACACCTCTCACTTCATCGCAAAAAGAGCAACCGGCTGCTGGCTACTCAAAAATTTCGGCTAAGTCAACGTAGTTGATTTCCCTGCTTGTTGTTGTTGCATCTGTTTTTACCAATTTCGTTATTTATTCCATCTAACTTGGCGCATACCAACGCAACATGCAATTGAAAGCAACAGCAGCAGCGCAAGCAGCTCCTACTGCTGAGCATATGTCCAGGCAGCAAGCAATATACTGGTATTTATCTATTATTCTATAGATTCTATGCCAGTCACCTACGCAGCGCTTCACACTAGCTTGGGTAGCAACTGTTTGGGCTGTCTTGCGGCATGTTTTGTTACAGCTTTCGTCTCGCTACTGGTTTTCTTGCGTTACGGCATTCATATTTGCAATACATTTTAATGCAACACAYACGCACACATACACACACAGACATACAGCGACTTGTGAAAATAAACCAATAACGCTTTGCTTGCATGCGGCAGCGTCCATAAGGAGTTGAGGAGTTGCGCTGAGTTGATATTTTCATTGCAACACATGTTTGGCGTTGGCGTGCGGCAGTGTTGTTGCATGCAACAAACATATGTAGCAATAATTATGTAGCTTGCRTTGCACACATGCTTGTAAGTGTGARTATTTTGGCTTGCTATAGCAGAAATATATTTTTGTATRTGTATATAYATTCATGTGTGTGTGTGTGTGCTTGTTCAGCATAACTGTGCGCTATGAAAGCATGTAAAATTCATGAAGAGATGAAAATCATAACACAAAACTTGTGATGGCATTGCACTAACGCTRGTTTAGTGTTGGCCTGTGCCAAAGACGCGGGCACATGCGGCGTGTGRYATGCCACAGCRCATAGTTGCCGCGTCAGTGGAGCGCTCTGCGGCCAAGAAATCCAGCAAAGAATTCATTTACATCTGCTTAGTGGGTGATTTGCGGCAAGTTACCACAGAGCCAGGCTACATATGCAACAACAACAACACATTAACATATGAAGCTTGCACATACATAACTACTCACATACATATGTGGCTGCTTGCTTGCTTGTTTGTTTKTTTGTGGCTGTGTTTGCGCTTGCGAGTGCCAAAGCACTCATACGCTCCGTCGTACCAGCGCGCCCGGCCGGAGTTGATGATGTTGAAAGCGTGAAACTATAAATTTTCKTTGGATCGCCGGATAAGCGGCAAATAGCGGATGGGGCGAGTGCGATGTGGGCAGGCATGAATGGATATGCGAATGCATGAAATATATATATAACACACATACATACACACATGAGAATTATTAWATGAGTACTTGTGTGGTGGTGTGTTTGTGTTTGCGGTTAAGACGATAGTGCCGCTTGATAGYGCTGCTCACGCCCACATCGCCACTCAGCAGCTACGCCAACTGCGGTGACTGCGGTTGTTTAAGTTCTTATGCATGTGCTTGTGTGTGTGTATTTGCCGGCTTCCTGCCTGCCAGCACCCGATTTGTTGCTGCATATGAAATTATGCCAAAAAAGTGCGCTGATGCGGTTAAATTGCGGCGCTGCCAGGTAGCCAACCAACTCAGCTGGCAAAGTAGGAAATAGYACCGCTTCCTCTCCCGCGCCGCCACTGCTGGTATTAACAGCCGACGCTGGGGCAGCTTTCATGCCATGTTATTATTATGGCCATAGATGTTTGGTTTAGTCAGACACTTGCCATCATGGTTGTAGTCGTCGGCTGTTTGCTGTTATTATACCYTGCACAGGGTATATTAAGTTTGTCATGCTACTTGCAACAACCAAAAACGGACGAATTGGTCCCTCAATGTTTGAAATACCAACTGAAAATTTTCATATGTCCTTTWCTCTCTAAAAAAGCTGATCATTTGTCGGAATTGTCGATATTGGACTACTATTGGATATAGCTGCCATACAAACTGACCGATCAAACTCAAGTGCTTGTATGGAAAACTTTTTTATATGATAAGATATCGGCACAAAATTCGGCACGGACAACTATTTTGAGCATTTTTATAATTTGCTAAGATATTGTTCAGATCGGAGCACTATAGCATATAGCTGCCATATGAACTGCCCCATCAAACTCTGGCCTTTGTATGGAAGACTTTTTAGGATGAAAAGATATATTCACGAAAATTAGCACAGATACATAATTATTTATGGCATTTCTAGAATATCCTAAGAAAKTATTTAGATCGGACCTCTTTACCCTATAGTTGCCATACAAACTGGTTGATCAAACTTAAGTCCTTGTTTATAAAATTTATTATATGATAAGATATCGGCACAAAATTCGGCACAGGTAATTCTTTTAAGCATTTCTATAATATTCTAAGAAATTGTGCAGATCGGAGCACTATAGCATATAGCTGTCATACAAACTGAATTTTCTAAATCAAGATACAAAACTTTCCATACATTTTTAAGCTATAAAAATTGCCGCTGTGAAGGGTATTATAGTAACGGTGCAAGCGAGCCCAATGGTTTTTCTTGTTTTTTCTTGTTTTTGCTTTTGTTTGCGTATGTCTTCACACGTTGGCATCGTTGCTTGTTTGCTGCTTCTTGAATCTACAGCTCCATTGGGGAGCTGCATATGTTAGTGATTGTTGTTCAAAATTTTCCGTTTACTTTGCGCCAGCACTGTGAGCGGTCTTGGCGCTCTATACATATTAGATGCGAGCGCCTGTCACATACACACACACACACACACACATGCATAATTCCAGCTCACGCTGCTTGAAGTGGGTCGCTCGATTTCTTTTCCATGTATGCGTCTGCGTGTGTGACATGTGCACGTCAAGTGATTCATTTTCCGTTATGCCTGAACCCCAGTGCGCCGCTGTGCTGCCTTGCTGCARTGCTGTGGTGCTGTCGGTGTGCTGGCACTTTTCAAAGTTCAAACAGCATAAAAAATATTCTTTAAACAACATACAAATTCKTGCAACTTTTCGCATCACTTTGTGCTATTTATTTGGGTAGCTTGATAGCCCTGAGCTCCGMGCATTGAATGTGTGTGTGTGATTGTGGTGATGAAGCGCGCCTGCGGTGCTCGTCCTGACTGCTTTTTGTGCTCAAAAATGAATCCATCGCAGTGCAGCGGCAGCAACATAAAGAGTCTTACCAAATGTTCGACTGTCTTAAGGACAAATAACTAAGTCGGCTTGATGGCTCAAGGCAAGTRTACATGGCGAAAAGCGGGTGATTTCGGAATCACATTAATGTTCAGCATATAAGGTACACAAGTTATTAAGAAGTGTGCTGTTTTTAAACCTCAGATCCAGCCTTTGGAAATAGAAGAATCCATATTTATACCAATCTGCAGACCTCAACAGTAACTTCGAATTTAGTCTAAAGCTCTGCATATGGCATATGAAAATAATTTTCAGTGTTGACCTAACCTTGGCTGAGGCCCGTTTAGATCTCCTCTTAGGAAACCTTCTCAGTAACGGAGCCCTGTTCTATTTAATGTTAGTCGCATTCCCARCCAACACAGCAGTCTTCGTCTCAGTCGTAAATTCAGTCTSGACCAAATTGTAGGRTTTTCGGTGCCTGGTCAYATTGTACTCGCTGGAAACTGCAAAGATGATGAGGAGTGTCCGTGCACCGTTCAGATCGGGGTAAGAGTCGGAACTCGCTGTCATCTTTCACACTAGACTTATCTCGAAAACGGAGTTGGAATTAGTCGACAACCAGTTGCAGTGCGACCGCGAGATCTCTCTTAGAGCAGAAGRTCGGAGATCTATTAAACTGCTAGCCCTTAGTAAAGTTCATCTTGCCGTAATCGCTAGTTTTTGCTGGGTAGGAATTCATGATGTAAGATTAAAAATCTAGTCGGACGAAAAGTATCAAAGTTGTAGTTGTTGTCGACAGTCATACCATGGGCGAACCAGGAATCATAGCCGAAACTGACATTGAACGACTTAACAAAGTTTTGATCAGCTCAGAGTTCTTTACCGATATATGAGGGTCTTTGTAACTGAACGAAATTTTTGTTTTCCGACTCCGTTTTCTGGTAAATCTTATACTCAGTCTCCCTGCCCTCGTTAGCCATAATTTCAGGTCCAATATGAATCTTAGTTCTTTCCCGGAGCAATATTCATCCTCAAGTCATAATGTATGGGTCAAGTTGCGTCGCAGCACCAGWCGAAGTCTGAACCAATGTACAGTTCAATCTAATTCCAATTTGAATTGGGGCTCTGTACTTGAGGTGTAAATTCACTCTCGACCAACGTTTTTGTTTCAGCCTCCGCTTTCTTCTAAATCTTGATCTCAGTGTCATCATTAGCCAAGTTCATATTTTTTGTTCTAATGTGAGTTCTTTCCTTGACCGCACTGGCCAGTCTCAAGTCATACTCAAACTCAGTTCTTAGATATCTAGCTTGGATTTAGGTTCAGTTCTGTCCTTACAACCTTAGTATTAATTTGTTTTTGTCTATCCTGAACGTCCACTAAACTTTATATCTCAGCCTTAGAAAATGTGCGCTGTGTATTCATTCACATCTCATTTTCTATTTCCTACTATTTTTAGAGCGCTTAGTTTATTTTCCACTTTTTGCGCTACTTTGTGTTGTTAGCTTTAGTTTTTTTTTTTTTGCTCGCAGGACAACAATTCATCTTAATTCAAAATGCCCTACCCATGTAAAACTCCCACTACTCGCGCTCATGCGACAGCGTGCTCTCGTGTGTGCGTTACTTTAATCTCAGCGGCAGCTCTGGTACTTCTTTTACTGCTATTTTTTATTTCTTTTTTGATAAAGTGACGCGCTGTCACTATCGCTGGCTGCCTCGGAGGATTTAAGTTTCCGCAATAGATATATATGTAAGTGTGTAGGCATGAGAGTGCGCAGGCGGAGGTGTGGGTGACCGTTTAACCTTACCTATTGTCCGATTTTACGCTCATTTCGGCAGGAAAATGCCAAGCAGCCTATGGCGTCCCATGGGTGGAGCACGGTTCGACGGCGCGACTAAAAGCGCTTAGTTTTCCCTGCCTCGCCGACGTTGTGTTCGTCCAGTTTTCTGCTCATTCACTTGCGCACCAAARGAGTTTTACAAACATGATGTTGCATGTCAAACTGGTTACACCAATATCCTCGTACATGTCTTCTCAAGCGACTGCTACAATGACGTATACGTTTTTCCGAGGCCGAGGCCGAGACGGAGGCGAAGTGGCGGTTGACAARGCTCGCGTGCTGTAGGCTCGGTAGACGGCCATCCAGCGCCGCGCCGGATTTACACATGTCACAACTGATGTTGTTTGATGGCGTTGTTTGTTGCCTCGGACATTGTTTGCGCAGCAATTCGTGCGCTGTATGTTGTTGTCTCATGTTTTTAGCRAATTCGCGTGAAGTCTTTCTGCCTGCTGTTTTCTGATTCTTGTGCTTCGTTTTGCTTTACTTCGTGTTGGTGGTAYTAAAAACAAACTCGCCATTTAACAATGTTGCAATATTTACTTTGCAATTTTTGTTGTTTTCCTTGAAATAATTGTTGTGTTGTTTTAATGTTTCGCTTTAGTGGTTCTTGTGTATGAAGACCCGCTGTTTTGCTGTGTTTTATATATACTTTATTGGAGTTCCAGCAGCGCCCATCAGGACATGGCTAGCAAAATGACGCCACTCATGGAAASTGCTGGAGAAAAATAGAGCTTCTTCAAGCGAAGTGGAAATTAAAGAGTTTACAAGCGAAGAGCTTGGACGGCCAACGATTTGAAAAATGAGAAAAAATGAGACTGTAATCGCAATCTTGAATTAATGGAATGTTGAATTGGAAGTATCTTCCAAATGAATGTTGTGCAGAAAGATACCGAAAGCCTGGATATACTACTGGCCTGTACATACTACTGGAATAATGGATGTTTATACCAGCATGCTGCCACTGAGGGTTCTATCGACATCGAAAGAGAATCTGAGGACACAAAAGGCTAACCTACCGGACAGAAAACTAACATGCCGCGGAAAARGCATCTAAATTAACTTTAATAGTTAAGAAGTTAATAACCAACTTCGATGGACCGTAAGCTTTTGAAAAACTTGCTTTGTGGATCGCAGTTATGGGTGAACTCAATGAGGAAAAATAGCCGACGTTAAGCTCAAGGAAAAGCTGCTCTAAAGGTAGTATCGGCATATCGTGTAGGTTTAGGCGAAGCGGTATTTTTATTAATCCGAAGCATGTCCTCGACTTATTTACTTACTAGCATTTGAAAATATAGTGGTTGAAGAACAAGACACAACAATTTCCAACGAAGTGGAAGTCTTCCTCTTTCTATATTTCCCCCGTCAGGTATTACGTCGAAGACGGATTGGCTCCATCCTGAAGTTCACGTAAGTGAGCAAAGCTCTCCGAGCGCTATTCACTTGAGAGTGGGCAGAAAGGATTTTTTTACGACCCTTCTTTTACGATTCCTTCGACCAAGTATCCTCTGGTTAGCTAAATAAGACAAGCTAAAATGAGAAGACAAATCATCATTCTCCACGTTTATGTGCTGGGTTTGGGACCTGCCATGTAAAAAATGCCCACAATGAAAAGGAAATAACAGCGACGATTCTTTAGACGAGACTTCTTTAATGAGCTGTGTAACCAAAATTTTTGGTTTCCGACTCCGTATTCTTGTAAATCTTAGTCTTAGTCACCCTGCCATAGTTAGCCATGCCCATAGTTTCTCTTTTAATATGATTCTTAGTTCTTTCTTGGAGCAGTGTTCATKATCTTAGTAATGGATGTGGTAAATCAGGTAGAACGCTGAGTTTTTGAAAAATTTAGATGCATCTGAATCTTACCAGACGTCAGCTGCGGAAGCTATTTGGTAGCAGATGAAGTGGAAACATACTAACACTTACTTTTTAATTGCCACTCGCTCAACTTTCAGATGACCGAGGTGGTAGGAATAGAAACTAAACGTCTAAGTAGAATGGTACTGGTCACAAATGCCTATATTGAATTCATAAGTTCTAGTCGTATCGCTACACAAAGGACAGTATATAGTAATCCAAGTGCGAGCCTTGGTTTAGTCATTAAACCCAGCCTAACTTAGAGAACTCAGCTACTCAGCTGAAAACTTGTAGATTGATAGTTTTAACTTTTTTTTAAATTGGGTAAAGAAGAAGGCGCTCMTGAAAAAAATTATTGTCAAAACAAGTCAATTTCACAAGAGCATCGACAATATTCTGCACACGTAATCGTGAAATCGCCTTGAGGGTGTCAAATACCGAGTGAGGATATATTAAAACAGCAGAAGAAGTTAAAGTGTTGACTCATGCCATTAACATCCAACGGCAACAAACCGAACATCATTACCAACACTACATATTACCGTTAGAATTACAACCACACACATTCTGCTGTKAAACAGGGTCATGCGAGCAGGCTCATAACAGCCGAGAGCAGTTTGGAGTGGGCCGCGCGATGTGTCAGTATCCACCARGCTGCTTACGGCGATGACTCACAGGCCATCCCTATGGAACACGTGCGCATCAATCACTCTCATCAGTGACACATGTAATCTTAAATAAATAAAACATGTTTTGCGCCAATTCACCAATAACTAATGAAAATAAAATGTTTTGCAAAATTCTAAAGTGACATGTACGGATACTCGTAAAATCCAGAAAAAAATTTAAAACGAAGTAAGGCAAAGAACTCAAAGCAAATAGTGTGTTGTCAAAAAAATTAAGCTGGCAAAACAAATACATGAAAATCTCTAGCACATTTTCAAAGCGAAAATTCAATTTCGTGCTTCGCATAGTGATACCTTCCTTGCCTTGTCATGAATACACTCGTTTGGTGTAGAGTTTTTGACGGACTGGTGAGGGGGCGTAAATAGTAAATTTTGCTGACTCCCTCTGAGTTGTAATTAATAGTATTGATATTGAGAGTGTACGYTCATTACATTATATTGGCCGAAAGCACATAAGAACCTGCTTGAGAAGCAATGAATGTGCACTTTTGTATGATTTTGGTGGAAAATGTACATAAGCACTTTGAAAGAATTATGAATTAACTACAAGAGTCCTTCTAATGCTGGCATCCTTGGTAATAAGTGAATGTCCAGCATGCTTCTAACTTGCCTATATTCAGTCKTCTTTGAATTTGCACTAGAGTGTGTCAGTAGCGGTGGAGAGAATGTACAACTGGTGTGATCGCGCGAACTGGCGACTGGCGAAGTTGTCTGCTCTCGGTAAATACTATCCGTGGTTGTAGTGCCAAGAAAAAAAGAATAGTTGGGTGATTGGTTGAGAAGGGGAGGCTGGTGARCGCTAGACCTCAGGCAACGGCACTTAGGCTATCATTCTGCCAAGTATGCTCCAGGCTGGTAACCAAATAAAGCCTTATGCAGCAACTCATTTGAATTTGTAATAATCCGACTTTTCTTCCATCCCTGCCGTCGAATGTGTCTTAAGTTGGAGCATCAGGAGCTGTGGCATACATATATCTCTTCTCATACGACTGAAGGCTGGGTATTCTTATAGATAACATTTCAATGTCTCATCAGACTCGCCGTATGCTCTGCACTCCACCGCCTCACTTTTCCCATTTTCTGAAGATGGAATCTTAAGAGTAGGTACATTGTGATGATAACTACAATGTTACTCAGCTCCTTTTTGCTTAGAGGTAGAAGCCTTTTGGTATGTCTACCATCAACAGCAACCCCAAAGAAATGTGGGTCTTGTGGAGTCTAAGGATCTCCTCTTCATGCATGAGGCGCAGTTTGAGCTATCTCATAACTCCCGTAGACGCTGCACCAAGCACCATTTTATACGGAGTTTATGGAAATCCGAAACTAGCCATGAGGGTTTTGAACACCGACCTGTTCAAGCTCGACGATAGTATTAAACCATCGCTGAACGCCACCTCAAACAGGGGCTGTTGTTTCGCCGACATGTTCCTTCCGGGTCTGTCAGTGTTGATTATGAAMTAGTTGAATGTCGCCTCCGCGTATGTACGCTTTTCATGACCTCCTCGTATGACCTCCTTCCATCTGTCTCGACACTAGTGTTTTCTTTTTTACGATGCCTGCAATTGATGAAACAGAATGATGTCTTTTTATATAGTTTTAGCGTATTATTTTTGTATTGGTGTGCGTGATGAGGCGTGGTGTAGTGATGGGAACTCAGACTCATTTAACCTGGTAGTGTTCGCTGCTTCTTCCTACTTCCCGATATGCCAACTAAAAGCTAATATTACACCTCATCTTCGTGATTTCACAACACGTGACTGGGACCAGCTAATTGACGGAGTTAGAAGTATTAGCTGGTAGTTAAAGGACGATAGCCCAAGAAGTTTCATTCAAAACTAAAGTTGCCGATTAACTACTGTATCAATAATTTATAGTAGTTCTCGAAAAAGCTGCTGTGAGACCAGTATTTGATAAAAACTTTGGCTGGTATCTGACCGATTTTCTTGCTAACTAATTACTCGCTTATGCAACAGCTCCCAAATGTAGGCAATGTTAACTAATTACTCGCCGCTACAACCGCTCCCAAATGTAGGCAACGTTTTCCAATCAAAGGCTTACAGCTTAACTTCCGCACTCCTCTGAGGCTTTGTATAAAACTGTAAAAATKTATGAACATCTACTCATTCATATTAAATATTTTTTGTAACCTTATTATAGTATATGCTTCACAACCACCGTTACAAAGCTAGTTTATTTTATTGTGTGGTTTCGTGTTTTTTACTCGTTTTCGCAATCTCTTGGGAGGGTTTTCGGCATGTGTTCGGGCCTTTTTTTGCCAAAAATAACCCAAAACATGTACGCACAACTGCATAATTTATTGTTAATAAATATCACAGGAAGTAATATACTCYTAGTGCATACCAGTGGGGTCCATTGCCGACTCACACTTCGTGCCTGGCAGTTCGCACGAGTTTCCTTTGGTATTTTTGGGTTTTTGTTTACTTTCCATACAAATACGTCGCTGGCATAACTTAAAACGGTAGCAAAGGAAAAAATCTTGGTCAACGGCGTGTGTGGGTGGACCCAAGGAGGGGATTTAAAGACGGACAGTTGCGCGTCGATGGAACGTGGTCGTGTTCACATTCATTTTGTTAGCATACGAATTAGTGTCACAATCTTACAACAGTAAACAAAAACAACCACAACAATACAAAAAAATATTGAGTACAATACAACAACAAAAAAAAAAAAACAACAACAAATACAATAATAAACAGAACAATCGGAAAAGATAAGATATACAATGAATCGAGAAAAAAGTGAAATAACACAAATAATAATAAATGTAAGCGCAAAAACAGCAACAACAAAGTATAACTCTGCCTTGGCTGCGGCTGCGGCGGCAGATAAAAAACATTTCGATGTATATCTCAGCCTYCGCGCCGGTTTAATATTTAATTTTTGTTTATTTAAGTAAGCATGTTCGTAGGCAAGGGGCATAGTGACGGTTTTTTCATTACTTCAAGTGAACTCTACGCGCAGGTCGTGCGTTGGGTTCACAGCATCACTGCTCGCTKCAGAAGCATATGTATGTGGGTGGCGTGTGTTGCGGGTGAGTGCAAAGGGCAGCGAGTGAAAATTGGGTGAAAAATGTGACAAACGCGTAAACAATTTTCAGCTTTTTTTCGCTCACTTCAACATTTTATTATTTTCATTCATTCAAGTTTTTGTTTGCTCGCTGCTTTTTAGAGGACTTTCTATTTACTTTGGCGCTTGTTTATAAGCGTATAAATTCAAAAGTCTATGAAACAAGCTTTTTGAAGGCGGAAAGAATGAATAAAAAGGAATAAACAAGAAAAAAATGTAATAGTCGTTAGAATAMCCTACACAAATACAGGAAACTCCTTTAAAAAAAACTTGATACCGATTGGTTAGTTTGTACTCGTATGGGAGCTATATGATAAAGTTATTGATGAAGATAACTTGCCAAATGAAAAACTTTTCCATACAAACACTTGATTCCGATTGGTTAGTTTGTAGTGCAGCTATATGCTATAGTGATCCGATTCAAACAATTTCTTCGAGGATTGCTTTATTGCTTAAGAGAAGAATTCGTATCAACGGACGTGAAGATAACTTGTCAAATGAAAAAATTTTCTATACAAGCCCTTCCTRCCGAGCGTTCAATTTGTATGACAGCTATATGCTATAGTAAGCCGAGAGCAGCGATTCCGACAAATGAGCAGCTTCTTAAGGAGAAAAGAACGTGTGCAAAATTTCATTGCTCGATATCTCAAAACTGAAGGACTAGTCTGTGAGTCCATAGCTAAATCGACTTAGCTCAACACGCTGATCCTTTACCCTGTTTAGGGTATAAAAAGAGGAAAAAAGTAGAAAAAAATGGTATCCAAAGCAAATAATGATTATATGTATTAGATAAATTGCCAGCAAAGCGGCTGTAGGGTTGGAGGAGGCTGGTTGAATATGCGTAACGCCGTAGCTGCTCCTAAATATATGGCTAAGATCTTATTTATTAGAAAATAAGGCATAATGTGGGTTGGCAACAAAGAAAAAAAAAAAGGCGAAGGTTGTAAGGGTAAGTGTTTTTGAATAATTTTTACGCCACCAAGTAAGGAGGGGTAGCTGCAGGGTCACAACTTTTGCTAAGCAGCTGTGAGGCGGTTGTAAGAATCATGCAAAATGGCAATTGGATGCGTTGTGGTTGGGTTTTTGTTTATGAAAATTTGACTTGAAAATATGCTAAAAGTTTGGCGAAATGTCAGCCGCAAATATGTTAGGGTATTTATTGGCTGAATTATTTGCAAAGCATAGTCGAAGCTGGCCTCTTTTGTTTCCTCAAAAACCCTTTTGCCATGCAACACATTTCACATTTTGGGTTAGGCTGAGACTTATTTATTTTACGAGCGCTTATAAGTTTGTAATTGGAATTTTAGTTGGAAATGATAATGGCTGAAAGGTCTAAAAATTAAGTCATATTTAAACTGCATATATTATAACGGGACATTAAACGCAGATGTGAGGAAGGATGTTGAATTGGTTTGAAATTATAAATTATTTTTGTGGAGTTAAAGAGTGTGAGCGTGTGTCAAAAAGTGTTTTTTTTTTGTATATTGTGGTATGTTTTTCGGTATTGATAAAATTTGCATGCAATAAAGAGGAAAATACGTTAACTGAGCTAGTAAACGCTTTATAAATAAATAAGTTTTCATACAAGAACTTGATATTGATCGGTGGGTTTGTATTACAACTATATGCTATAGTGGTTCGACCTGTACAATGTCTCAGAAGACTGTAGTATAGTCATTATGCAATAATATGTGACAAATTGCGTGAAGATATCTCTGCAAAAAAAAAAAGTTTTCCATACAAGCACTTGATTTTGTTCGGTTAGTTTGTATGACATCTATATGCTATAGTTATCCGATCTGAAAATTATATTCAGATATTGTAGCGCAGTTTTGGGCATTAATCCATGCCAAATTTCGTGAAGATATCGTGTCCAATGAAAGACTTTTCGATATAAGGACTTGATTTTAACCGTTCAGTTCGTATGGCAGCTATATGCTATATTTATCTGATRTATAAAATTTTTTCGGAGAATGTAGCGCTCCCCGATGTAACCTTCTAGGTAAGACTACGTTACGATATCTTATCAAATCAGAAAGTTTTCCGTACAAGAACATGATTTTGATCGTTCAGTTTATATGACAGCTATATGCTATAGTAGTCCGATATCAGTGGTTTCGACAAATGAGTAGCTCCTTGAACAGAAAACGACGTATGCAAGATTTCGGAACGATATCTCGTAAACTTTAGGCTTAAGCGACTCAGCTCTTCACGCTAATTACTTGTGCCTACATATGTATGTATATAGATTTTATAGGTTCTTCGACGTCGCTGAGTGTTACAAATTTCGTGATAAATTTAATTTCCGCTGTTAAAGGTATAAAAAGCAATATGATAATAAATTTAGCTAAATCAGTATTATTTGAATTATATCGAAGAATTTTATTAAATTTTTTGCACGTAAATAAAAAAAAATAAGAAAATCATTTTATAATGTATACCCAACCCTGCCATTCGTTACATCATCCCAAATTCAGCCAAAACTTTTGCCATTACATAATTTGTATATAGTACACTCTTGATCTATTATGCGTCGTAAATCTCAAGGTCAGTCATTAACGAAACTAAATTGCCAAATTGTATCCGTTAGACATAAAAAATATAATCAATGTCGTATAACAATATTTCATTGTATTTTTTCATACTTAAGCTGGAGCTGTCTTTATTTATGCGTCAATACAACTCTTCGTTCTTGTATTTGCAAAATGGCCAAATTTTATTTTCCACAATAAACTCTTGAATTTATACATATTTCACTTTTGAATTTTTTAATATATCACTTTATAGTGGCCATTATATTGACGAATGCTTCAGCAGTAAGCGCACATGATGAAATACAGCAGCAGGCAACTTGTCGAACTAAAAACTTCAATCAAAAACATTTTCGATAAATCAGCAAAATCAAAAGTGCTAAGCATTACTTTCGTGCGCGCAACGACGAAAAGACATTAAAAAGTAGTGAAATATTTGTGGCAGATAATGCGACTGGCTGACTGGAACGATTGTCTATTGAATGGCGATGCTTTTGCGAATTGCTTTACTTATTATATGTTAGAGTATACTTATATAAAAATGTATATTAAAGCAAGTTTAATATTTATTTTTCTATTTTCACTTATTTTTTTATAGCTTTGTTTTTGTTTTGTATTGCTATGAATAATACAACAGCGTAGACATTGCTTTTCAGAGTCGAAACTTTTTTTGTTTTTTGTTTTATAGCCGAGTATTGCTTTTCTTAATCGAAAATTGCTTTTAAGTAATTGTGTTCAATTATCGTAGTAATAAATAGGAAAACAGTTTGCTGAAGCTTGAATTTCCTTCATAATTTTCATCACATTATATTATGGGCACAAATTGTTACAAGGCACAAAACAGTTAAGGAAAATTTTCAGAAATTCTAAATACTTAATTAAATTATTAAAAAAAAAATCAGAAATTTGGAAGTACTTAATTTAATGAAAAAATTATTTAGAAATGTAAAAATAATTTAATTAAATTAATTAGAAAACTTTCAGCAATTGAAAAACACTTCATTAAATTATTAAAAAAAAAAAATCAGA
>NW_017535675.1:405932-453472 GCF_001853355.1 Bactrocera latifrons | reverse complement strand
AATTAAATATTTTTAAATTTATGAAATTTAAAAAAAAATTTGTCTTAATGGACCCAACCTTAAATTCKACCGTTTTTTCTGCCTTTTACTTATTTAATTTCGAAAAAATTTCTTGTATAAAATTAATTAATTTCATGTAGAATATTAATATACATATGAACGTTTTGTAAACTGAAAAATAAATCAAAATTCACTCATGAAGTGATTTATTTCATTATATCCACATTTATTTTGCGTACGCCTGTTAATGACATCACAATTTCACTTGAGACTACAACAAACATTTTTTTTCCAAATTAATTTATTATTTTCTCCTTAAATATTAACCTTTTTAATAAATATTTTAAAAATAATTATTTAAAAAACTTTTAATTTATAACTAACCTTAAAATATTTTTCAGGTTTATGCGTAATATAGTGAGAGTATGAGAGAATTACAACAATAATATCSGCCAAGGTAAGTTTGTTTGTACAAAATTATTATATTAAATGTCTATCAATTCTAACCTCAAAATGCAACCAATGCAGAAGCTCATACACACAGCCGAATGTGCACATATACATAATTCTTATGTTGATTGATTCGTAMTTAGCGTTAATTGTGTAGCTAGTGATCGTTACTTTTCGTACGCTGCGCTGCTGCAGTTGSCGTTGTAATAACAGCAGCAGTGAATGTCAAGTGAATTAACATTCTTGAGCAGGAGCGCTGTTGCTATATATACGGGAGTGCTGTTACTTTTGCATACATAACCTTTTTTGCATACTTACTGTTGTAACGCATTTACAGACCACATAATTCGTACGTTGATTGATTTGTAATTAGCGTTAACCGTGCAGCCAGCGATCGTTACGTTTAGTAAGCTTCGCTGCTGCTGTTATTACAAAGTCAAATAGAACGTAACGTATACAAGTGCATACAATTAACATTCTTCAGCAGGAATTGAATTGCATTCATAATAATTATTACATTTTTAATGATGTAACACACCAACAGACCAATGTTAGTAAAATAACATAAAAGACTAACATGCAAACATATTTTATACAGMATGTTAGTGGTCAAATAAATTGTAAATGAGTATGAAGTAATTTATAGCATATACATAATTACCTTTTTTGCATAAATATATATAAAAATTAAAAAAAGTCTTAATATGTGTTAAAAATAAAATTTTCGTGTGATAAAAAATTAAAAAAAAAATATATAATAAAAATTTTTGTATCATACAAAACATGTATTTTTAGCATATGTTATGAAAAGTAATTTAAAAAAAAATATATGGGAAAATCATTAGTCAAAAAATCGGTTCGTAGCTCTTAAGAAATTTTTTTTATAATTTTTTCGATTTTAAATGAAGATGAAGAAATCATTAGACGAAATTAACCAATCATTAAGAATTTGAACCTGCTTCAGCATATGTGAAATAAAATTTCAGTATTTCATATATGAAATACCAACCAAATTATATGAGCAAAGCTGATTTATAGCTGCTAATTAATTTTCGGTACATCTGTTTATTAACTACGACTCGTAAATTAATATCATAATCAATATTTTCAAGTAATTTGCATTTTTCCGCTTCACTTCAAACAATCAAGTAATAACTACCATTTTTGCTTTGTGGCATTTCCAACAAACACTCAATCTACTGTTTGCTCCTTAACGACTGCAATGATTAACCCATCAAATATAATAACTTCGTATGCCAAATATAATTGAATCGAGGAGTTGCGAGCGAGCTAAGAAAAATAGGCAATAAAAGTGAAGACAGAAGAAAATTAATCAATCAAAAGTTCATTTTGGCGTACAAATAAATTACTAAATCAAACTGTTGCCAGCACTTCTTGGTTGTTGTTATTGTGTGTTATACATGCTGCTGCTGCTTTTATTGTTGTTGTTGTTTTATTGTAATTTATTTTTGCTATACCGCTGCTATGCTATGCAAATTGGTAGTACTCCAGCCACCGGGCGTGAGAGTCACCACGCGCGTACATAAAGCAAGCTTCCCGGTGCCCTCAGCACCCACTTACCGCTCTCTCTCAGCCCACACGCACTTTGACACATGCAAATTTGGTTGCTAGTACCCTGCAGGAAAGCGAGGTTGTGTTTTTGTTAAAGATGGTTATGGGAAGTGTCTGATTTTGTTTTATATTTTCATGGTATGAATACGAGGGTTAAAGAAAACTAATAGTTGGCGTTATTAATAGTTAAGGTTTGCATAGCGGTGTTATTATGCTTCAAATTGTGATAAAATTGACAACAATTTTCCCCAAAAAAATTATTTATTCTGAGCTATTCTTGTTCCAAAGCATCTTAAGCAAATTTAGGCGTGTGCTTCAGTAGTTGGTTTAGATTTTTCTACGTGGCGAGGCATGATTAAGCGACTGTTGCCGTTTGTTGTCACAGTGGAAGTATATACTCGTGCGTAGTTATAATAGCACACAAAAATATAAATGCGTTAGCCGAAAGATACATGAGATCCATACATACATACATACATACATACATACATGAAAGAAGTATTGTGAGCCTAAGTATGTCTTGCATGTAGTGGTGTTCGTTTTAGCGAATAGGTCCTGAGGTAGTCGTCTCGCACTCACAGCGCAAATGAGATGTCGTCGATAATGCATTATTTATGATGCCCCCGAACAACAGTCAGGAACTTTAGCAATTCACGCGACACACGCTAGAAACAGCAATCATAAAAGCGGCAAAAAGGAAGAAATTCTTTGAAAATTGTCGGTTCATGTTGTGTTGTGTTAAATTAAATGCTGAACGATGAAGCAACAAGAAAAAATGTTAAATTCGGCTGCAGCAAAGCTACAATACCCTACACAGCTGCATGTTATAGTAAACCAAACTGATTAATTTCTTCGGAGATTGTTGCGCTGCCTTGGATATTAATTTATTTAAAATTTCGTAAAGATAACTTGTAAACTGAAAAAATTTTCCATACAAGGACTTGAGTTTGAATAATGAGTTTTTTTTTATGGCAGCTATATGTTATAGTAATTCGATCTCAATTTTTTCTTCAGAATTTATAGGATTGCGTTGGTAAATAAGCCGTGCCCAATTTCGTGATGATATCTCGTCAAATAAAAAAGTTTTCCATACAAGGAGTTGACTTTGAATGATAAGATTGTATGACAGCTATATGCTATAGTGATCCGATCTAAAGATTTTCTTCGTAGATTATATAGTTGCTTTGTAGAATAATCTGTGCCCAATTTGGTAATGATATCTCATCAAATAAAAAGTTTTCCATACAAGAAGTTGAGTTTGAAAGTTCACTTTGTATGACGGCTATATGCTACAGTTATCCGATCTGAAGGTTTTCTTGGCTGATTGCACAATTTCTTTGAAGAATAATCGGAGCCCAATTTCGTAATGATATCTCTTCAAGTAAAAAAGGTTTCCATACAAAGACTTGAGTTTGCATGTTCACTTTGCATGACAGCTATATGCTATAGTGGTCCGATCTGAACATTGTCTTGGTAKATTATACAGTTGCTTTGAAGAATAATATATGCCAAATTTCGTGTTGATACCTTGTCAAATAAAAAAGTTCTTCATACAAAGACTTGACTTTGAATGATCAGATTGTTTGACAGCTATATGCTATAGTGATCCGATCTAAAGACTTTCTTCGTAGATTATATAGTTGCTTTGTAGAATAATCTGTGCCCAATTTCGTGATGATATCTCGTCAAATAAAAAAGTTTTCCCTACAAGAAGTTGAGTTTGAAAGTTCACTTTGTATGACGGCTATATGCTACAGTTATCCGATCTGAAGGTTTTCTTGGCTGATTGTACAATTTCTTTGAAGAATAATCGGAGACCAATTTCGTAATGATATCTCTTCAAGTAAAAAAGGTTTCCATACAAAGACTTGAGTTTGCATGTTCACTTTGCATGGCAGCTATATGCTATAGTGGTCCGATCTGAACATTTTCTTGGTAGATTATACAGTTGCTTGAAGAATAATATATGTCAAATTTCGGGTTGATACCTTGTCAAATAAAAAAGTTCTTCATACAAAGACTTGGGTTTGAACGTTCACTTTGTATCACAGCTATGTACATATATGCTATAGTGGTCCGTTATTCCGACAAATCTGTAAGTAGCTCCATTGGATGCAAAGATTGTATGAAAAAACTCAGAGCGATATCTCAAAAACTAAGGCACTGAGCATATATTTTTTTCTAGGATCTCCGTCGTTACTAAGTATTCGCATAACTTCGTTGCAAACTGATTATATCCTGTTAAGGGTATAAATTGGTGAAATGTGTAGTACACAGGAATCTTAGCACTTTGACATGAATATGATTGCAATGCCTGGCAAGTACAGTGTTTCGCTGTTCACGAATTCTGCCGCTTTCATTTAATGAAAATGCTGAACACTCTGTCATATACATACATATTTACATACTTTCACGCAATAAAGGTAGCATGGAACCTAAGGTGTTTTAATGCTAAATACTTAAACCTCCCGCAAGCCAAATGCTTAAACTACTGCCCTGTAAATTCATAAAATACTTTTTTATATACCCTCTACCTATGTACATATTTACTTTACGGCGAAAGAGTTGCGCATTTGTTTGTTTACAATTTTTAGAAATTAGAACAGCTGCTGTTTGATTTATTTTCCTCCCTCCAATTACATAACACACACATAGACGCATAACAATGCCATGAATTCGTATTAGAAATTGTGTAAGTTTAAGTCGGAATAATACCAAATTGATTAAAGGCAGCCTTTATGGCATTCATATTTTCGCAGCTTGATGAATTAATTATCAAACATAAATTAGGCTGCTTCAGGGTTGTGTTTGTTGGTGTTGACTTTGTAGGCCTTCACAGCGCACATTTTGTTTACATTTGTGTTGAGCAAAGAGTTCTTAATTAATTTAATAACTTATTTCCACTTTTCCCAAGGTGAACGAAACCATTAAGCGCCTTGTAGTGCTGACATAAAGCTGGAGCTGAAAAAATGCTATTGTATGGATAACAGGAAGCTAAGAAGTTGGAAATGTTTTAAAGAAAAACAATTTTTATTTGGAAATTATAAACATTTTAAGTTTCGACACAAACTTTGTAGTGCCGTTTTGTCTTTTGCTTCAAAAGAGACGCGCCAATCTCAGTGTATACTTCTCTAATGGACCGAAATTATTTTCATGTGAGCATTCTCTTGCGGGCTGAGTATAGAAACGAGTAGCTGTTGGCCAGTTCTGTAACGTAACAACATTGACCTCAGTGCATACCTCATAATTGAACCGAAATCCTCTCCGGTATGCATTGTCTTGAGGTCTGAGTACAGCAACAAGTGGCTGCTGGCCAAATCTGTAGAATATTGAATTGTTTTTTGCTTCAAAATAGGCCTCAACCCCAGTTCATACTTCTTCAAATAAACCTTCCTCCAGATCCTTTGTATACGGTGGTTGCGAAAAAAACAAATTCCATTTTTCCAATGGATTTCATTGCCATTTCATTTCATATCACTAGATCATAGTTGTCTTAATAAAACTGAATGGTTTTCTGTCTTACATTCAAAAATTTTTTCCACTTTTCACTCATTTCAATTGTTTCCGTACTACTCCGTTCTCAAATAAAAGTACGAACCATCCGTCTACTAAAAAACGTGATATTGATGGTGTTCAAGTCTGATACGAACCACTAAACGTACTTCTCCATGTCATATAAGGTTTAATAGTTCCAAGACAGAAGCTATTTAAATTAATGTGGAAGAAACCAATAGTGGCAACGTCGAAACCCGATTCAAATAGCTTTAGATCTTCGAAATAACAGTGCTTGGACGGATAAAATCCTGGTGTCGCCCTAATATGGTCGGCTGAAAGTAGCAGATGGAGAAATTCTGTCAGTAAACTGCTATCCGAACTATAACAGAGTGTCTCCTGATGTTTCCCAGAGAGCTTCTACATAGTGACGCGCATGTTTCCTGTAAAGATGGAAACCATCACTACCTAGTCATAACCTATGGCATCCTAATATGGTCGTCTAGATGCAGCAGGAGGCAGATGGAGAAATCTTGGTGTCGCCCTAATATGGTCGGCTGAAAGTAGCAGATGGAGAAATTCTGTCAGTAAACTGCTATCCGAACTATAACAGAGTGTCTCCTGATATTTCCCAAAGAGCTTCTACATAGTGACATGCGCATGTTTTTTGTAAAGATGGAAACCATCAGTGCCTAGTTATAACCTATGGCGCCCTAATATGGTCGTCTGGATGCAGCAGGAGGCAGATGGAGAAAGTACTGTCAGTACCGCTCCGTAATCTATAACAGAATGTCTCCTGATGTCACCCATCGAGCGTCATAGAGACTCGTATGCTAATCACCTGTTTTCATGCAAAATGAAACCAACTTATTTAACTTCTTTTTTCCTACAGTCCGACCCCTTCGAAGTTTATGAGGCTACCGTCAAGTTGTCTCGATGTCAGTTAACTGATTTCTTTCCTCCCAAGTTGTGTCTGAATAATCATTACAACAACAATAATAACATCGGAACTCAATGAAAATCGAAGAAAAATTTACAATGTAGGAGCAATATTTGGATTAAAAAAACATTTAGTAAATTCCTAAACACAAGAGTAAGGTCGTCTGGTGGCTTTATATTGTATGGTGCATGCTTAGTTCCGGAAAAGATCTTTTGGAAATCTAGAGTCGCGTTGGAAATTTGAAGAGTTCTTACTACTTATACGTCTGGTGGATGATAGAATTGAGTTGTAAAAATATCTGCTGAAGAAGCTCTGGCTAAGGTCGTCCGCATATTCTGTAAGAGAAGCCTTATATTATATATTATATGCTTAGTTCGGGAAAACATCTTTTGAAGATTTGGAGTCACGCTGGAAGTCTGTAGAGCTCTACTACTAGTGTCGTCAAGTCAATGATGGAGTTAAGTTCTAAAATATCTGTAAAAGGAGGATCTGGCTGAGGTCGTCTGGAGTGTATGCATAGTTCCGGAAAACAGGTTTTGGAGATTTGGATTCGCGTTAATTCTAACTGCTTATGTCACCTAGTCGATGATAGAGTTGAGTTGTAAAATATCTGTAGATAGAGCTCCAATAAGTTCTATATAGGCAAATTGTTTCGAAGCACTCTCTGAGATTTTATATATTATATCTATACACCAACCATATCAAACCCACTGTTTACGCCGACTACCACAGATTGCATCAAAAGTTAATAGCGAAAGCTTAAGAAACTTTTCTCCGCAACATAAAGCCACATAAGGGGAACAATGATAAAGGAGTGTAAATAATACATACTAAAACCGATTAAAGATATAGATAAAATGACAAAAGTTTTATAATATGCGCAGAGCACGCATAGAACCGAGGCTAAACATTTGGCTGAGCACCAAAACTATCAAACAATAGACTCGGGCATGTGGACTGCGAGCAAAGAAGCACATAAAAACATGAAAAAAAAAGAAAAACTAGAAAATTTCTGAAATAAAAAGAGGCAAACAATAAAATAACTGACTGACAGCAATTACCATTACRATACGCCAACTACGCAAACAACAAACAACAAGCACACTGTCGAATAGTGAGTGAAGAATAGTGAGGCGGAACGCTGAAACAACAAAATCCATTTGGGAACCGCAATGCAATAATGAATTTCATAATGATGATGGCGACTGACGATTGACGACCGACGACTGACAATAGTGGAAATGGCAAAAACAACAGTAACAACAACAAAAACAATACGAAAGCCAAGCACATTATAGGCTGACGATTGACAACTGACGCCTTGGGACCGAGCCAGTGCCCGCACAAACATTTATGTGCTAAGTTATATATATGTATAAAATACATATATGAGACGCGTATATAGGAAGACGTCAACGATATGTGTGAACGATAACGCATAATATTGTAGACAAATGTTAATACTTAGCTATCGAAATGTCATTGTCAGTTTGTAAAAAATTCATGAAAACGAGCACGAAATTGCAAAATGAAGAAGAAGCAGCAGCACCAGCAAAAGAAAAGCGAAAGAGGAGAAAAAAGCAAAATAACTGCTGCAAAATGAAATGATAAGAAAAAGCCATAAATGCATGGTTGGGGCGGAATTTATGCGATGGGCCGCGAAAACAGCGCACACACCCAGCCACACAAACACGAAAAACTGCGAGTCGACTTGACTGGGCTGACTGGCTGTTAGGTTGGTTGGCGCATGCCAATCGGTAGCGGCGCTGACGTGGCAAGAGCGTGTGTGACAGCAAAATTGTGGCTAATACTCGTAAATTTCTTGGAATGACAACGTATGCGGAGCATTGCTGCCATGGCCCTGGTATGGTAATAAGCCGTAGAACGTAGACGTTGCGCTGCTTTAGACAAGTCGTCGCTCGTTCGGTGATTATAATTCATGTGGTTATGAAAATGAAGACGTCAAACTACAATACGCAATCATGAGCTGACTAATGATAATAACGGCAGTTAATGGCATTATAACAGAGCAACTGCATTGTTCGTCGCAGCGTCTGTGTCTGTGTGTGTGTATGTGTGTTGATAATGATGATTCGCCTTGCTTTTTATGTGACTGTCGCTGTTCGCTGTTGGCTGTTGTGCCGCTGATGAAGTCGACTCGTGTTGTTGGCTACAGCTAATGCTCTGATGCTTAGCTCACTCAATGGCTGTCAATCGCACTGCAGGCGTTATTTGTATTCACTGAAGTGTCGCGTGTCTGAAGTTGCCACTTAATGCGAAACTTGTTTCGTCGCCTAAATGCCGACATTAACCTCCAGCCCAGGCTTAAATGGCAAACTTCTTGCATGGCTAAGCCATGTCGGTACTTAGGTGGAAGGTATTATGATTTTTTGCTACGTGGGTAGCTGATTACAACTGGTGCTGAATGTTCGCTTTTAACTTAACGAAGTATATTTTCAATGAAGATTGGTTTTCAACAGAAAAAGGTTTGATCTTTGTAAACAAAACACTTACTTTTTTAGATTCGTTAGGTAAGTACCTTCGCAGCTGCTTTTTAACTGACTGGTTAAGCATCTTGGAATAAAAGAGGTCAGGGCAACTATAGTTGTCCAATAAGTGGTAGAGAAGGCATCCATTCAGTATGCCGGGAGTTGAGCAACACGCACAGGGCATGAAAAAGCTGAGATGTGGGGCCTATTTATTGTTACATTTCCTCCAATTTCCTCGGGTTTTCGAAATCCTTTAGAGCGGAATCCAAATTCTATATCCAATGTTGACATTCCTTTAAGAGAAGTGCGTGATGGACTAGGCTACGGGAATAAGCCTTTCTACGGATGGTTGGAATCTAGAGGTGGGTTGTTCTTTAAAAAGTTAGTTACCAAAATCGTCTTCCGAATACGAGACCACTGCAGTGTTTACCAAGCGGAGATTATTGGAATAAAAGAAAGCCCTCTTATTCTGTCTAGGGGAACCACAATCTGTCAAGGGTTTCTTGGCGACGTCTCGAAAGTTGCGCTGATAAAACCTTTCCTGCTGATAAACTTTGTCTGAAGCGCGGGGTATTTCAGAGAGTAGCCAACAGAGTGAGAGGACTTTAGTCCTCGTGGTATCACAATGGATGCGTCGTTAGACAGCCACTCTATCTACCTACCAGGCTCCAATAAAAAACTGGTACCTTCGCATTCCTCAACAGCTGTGTTTATCATATACCTCAGCCTCTACCTTCCTCTCACTTAATATGCTCTTTTTCCGCTCGCTTTGATTTTGCCTTGATGACTTGATTGCTTTTAAAAGATTATTTTCTTCGGTAGGCATACATAGTATATATATATATGTTATATAATTGATATATTCCTATATACTATGTATAGCAAGTGCCGGCTGCCGGTAATGAGCGTGGAAAAGCTTCTGTTTCTGTATTTCAATTTCAATTTCGCCATACGAACGCACTTTCATGTGCCACAACGGCGTTTTTATACGCTTGCAACATGTTGCTACAGAGTATAATCGTTTTGTGCATCTAACGGTTGTATGAATCACCTTAAATAACTTCTGACTTCTGAACTTCTGGGTATTTTTGACGCGAAGTTTTTCGTAAATTGTGGTGATTCAAGTTAGGGAAGATCTAAAGTAGACCGATAGGGACAGCAAACGACGCCATATTTTTCGTGCTCTTTTGACATTTCTCTTCAGTAAGGTTTGCCATATTATCATGGAAAGATATACGATCCAACAACGAGTCAAAATTATTAAAATTCACTACCGAAACTCGGAGTCAGTGGCGTCAACTTTAAAAGCTGTAATTACTTAGTTTCCGATCCTCTGGTTGACGTTTTACACCATAAGGTATCTCCCTGGCTTTGATTCTTGCAAATTGAAAGCGTATAAAATGTTCGATTGCACCCGTAGTTGGCGCTTTCTTACTTGTTTTCTTTCTTATTGTGCTTGTCTTGTTTCGTTGCCTGAATTTAGTCACCGTTAGCGGCAGATAAGTGTAGCGAATCGTCGTTGCAGACAAATTGTAGCCGGTAAAATGTCCAACCGCTGCATGCCGCATGCGTTGTCCTGCAACATTAGCTGTCACTGTTTTTTTGTGGAGACTAAGAAGCGTTGCATTTATTCTGTTTGGAATGAATATTGACGTATACGCACTTACCGAGGTTTAACAGTGCCACTGCCAAGGTGTTGGGCTCGGCGCGTTCGACACTTGTCTGTCACGCGCAGATAATGAGTATGAGGTTTTTATATTATAAACATTTTATCCAACATCAGCTAGTTGCTTCGTCGTTGTCCTCTACTAAGAATTTTGCGCCCCACATCATGCCTTGGCATCCCTCAGCTGCACACTTCCTGTCGCTCGTGTTTATTTTATCATTAATATTTTTTAATCTGTTTGCGCCAATGATTGATTGACTGTCTGCGCCGTTGGCCAGCCACACCCGCACCCCAGTCGCGAGTGCATTGATGCCGCTTCCAGTGGGCAATGTGCTCCACCCACCAGGCCTGCCGTCTCATTCGCGCCACATTCGACGCCTATTTGGCGGCGTGCCTGTCGGTCTGCCACCTCAACGTAGCCTTAATTTTTCTGCAATTTGGTTTAAGCAACCACTCCAACGGTTGGTTACGTTGCTGCCAACACGTCTCGCACTCATTATTCCCACTTCGTCGCGGTTAACTTGACATATTAAGTGTGTGCACTGCAATTTGTCAATCTTTGCACTGTATCCGCTGATTTTGTTGCCAAGTTATTTTCTTTTCACTTGCTTTGCTTTTCAGCWCGCTGCTGCCGCAMGTTTGCAAGTTTCGTCTGCGTATTACTATACTTATTATYTTGATGTGGTTTCAAGTCCAAAGTTTACGGCGTGTAAATTACCAACAACAGTGACGTTGTTGACATTGTTGGCAAATTCAACGCTGCCAATGACTTTTGGTTGGCTTTGAGCATTCACATTTTTTCTTAAGCTGGCTACACACGATAAACTCGTTTGTCATAGCTGGAATGGCAACRCGCTTTRTTAAACTCMATTTCCGTTACGATTATGCGTGGCAGGTATGTAGGTGGGCAGAGCGGCGGTCTAACGACACACCTAGGCCTTAAGGAGCTCCATTGTGATGCCATTGGAACTAAAAGCTCWCCCTCYATTGTCTTGTYTCTGAACTAGCTCGTACTTCTGTTGAAGTTCATCAGTAYGAAAAGTTTTATCTGGTCCCTCGACCTCACTTTACTGTCTCTTCCTTAAACCACCTTGTCCTTTTGATGTACAGGTAATTCATCAGTTTGAAAAGTTTTATCAGTGAAATCCCTCGACCGCTACTTAGTGAAGTTGTCTTAGAAGTACATATCCCAGCTTGTTCAATATTAGAAATTGAAAACCGGAGATAAAAAATCTGACACATCAGAAAACATTTTTGGGGAACCTTTGTTGTTCGAAAGTATTATAGTTGGTAAGTTTTCTAGAGAACTGGCTTTGAAAACCGGCCATTTCTTTGGAATACTACTCTTCTTTCCAGGTATACTAAAATAGGCTTCTTTTCTTACCTTGCATACTTCAACTTCGTAACTTCTTTAACGATTATGCATAAGGGTAAGGGGTAATTTAGAAGTCAACGACTCCATTTTTTGAGTGCTGAAATATGAAAACTGCAGAATGAAAAATTGTGCAAATCAGAAACCTTCTTAAAAGTTTTTGCTGCTCTAAAGTGAATATAATTCTTTAGCTTTTTAGAGTATTTGTTTTGAAAACTGGTTTATAAAGCAGCTTATTTCTACACACTTTCCGTTAGTGGATTTGACATAAAGGGACCTTTTATACTAAAATAGTCTTCTCATCTGACCTTCCCTGCATCAAAGCCTATTTCAGTCGACCTCAGAGGCCCCACAACGTTTAACACGTGCCTTCTCTACTTCAAAAAAGTTATCATGCCTCAGACGTGCGTCAGATCAATAGAATTTCCTGTGTTGARTTCGTACGATTTTCCTCTATGATGTCTTCTCTACTTCATCATSATATCATGTCTGAGACGTGCGTCAGAACAATAGAATATTCTGTGATGTGTTCCCAGGCTTCTCGTATGGGATTCTTAAAAAGCTAGTACCAGTATGTTCGGATTTTTTATGTTAAATGCTGAATCATCTTTTCGATCTTTGTATGAGACTGCTTTTGGAAGAAATTTCTGATACCGCAGACATTTTTCGAAAATTAGGAGTGTCGTATGTGGTTTGCATTAACGCGAACTGTCAGAAGTTGAAGATGAAAACTATAGTTTTTGTTATACCCTGAACAGASCATAGTAAGTTTGCTATGATATTTGTAACACCTAGAAGAATACATCGGAGACCCTATAAAATATGTAGTATATATAAAGGATTATCATGATGAGCTGAGTCGATTTAGACATTGCTGTCTGTCTGTCTGTATATACGCGATCTAGTTCCTACGTTTTGAAGATATCGAAGCTGCTCACTTGTCATTACTGTAGCATCTAGTTGTCATAMAAACTGACCGAACAAACTCAAGTCCTTGTATGGAAATTTTTAAATTTGACAAATTTGTCGTCTCGAAATTTGAGATACTTTATTATCCAAGACTTTGCCACAATCTGCGAATATATTATTCAGATCGAACAACTATAACTTATAGCTGCCATACAAACTGACCGATTAATCTAAAGTCCTTGTATGGCAAACCTTTTTATTTGACAATGTATCGTCACAAAATTTTACATACTTTATTACCTAAGATTTGGCTATAATCTCCTAAGAAACTGTTCAGATAGGACAACTATAGCTCATAGTTGCCATACAAACTGACCGATTAATCTGAATTCCTTGTTTGGAAAACTTTTTTGTTTGACAATGTATCGTCTCGAAATTTTACATGCTTTATTATCTAAGGTTTGGCTATAATCTGCTAAGAAACTGTTCAGAACGAACAACTATAGCGTATAGCTGCCATACAAACTGACCGAATAATGCTCTTGTATGGAAAACTTTCTTATTTCACAATGTATCGTCAAAGAATTTCACATACACATCACTATAATCTCCGAATATAAGTATGTGTAGGGACTTATAGTATCGGTTGATGTCATTTTATTTTCTTTAGTATTGCTCCGTCGTTCTTGTGCTCAATGTCAGAGGTAAACTCCGAGTAACTGTAACTGCATGYTTGCATTTGCTTGCTCATTACCGCGCTGCTCTTGTTTTTTCTGCTCACTATATGTATTTAGGTGCCTTGGCGTCTACATCTGCTTCCGCGCTTGGGTCTCACTTGGTCTTCATCACGCTGTAGATTCAGCTGCTCATTACTCTAATTATTGTCGCTGTTAAAATGCGCTTAGTTACGCCACGACAGCGTCGGGTGCATGACATCGCATTGAAAATTTCTTGTTTGCTGAGGCGTGTTGTTGCTGCAAAGCTCGCGAAGTCAAGCAGGCAACAAGTAACAAGCAACAAAGTGTTCGTAACAACATAAGTACCCGTATTTAACTTGTTAGAGGCGTTCAATCATTATTGCTGTACACTTACTTGCATTTATTTAGTCGGCATAATGTCGTTCATTATAAGTAACGCAGTTCACTAACTTTAATAAATTTTTCGATTTTATTTTTGTTGTGTGTTTTTACTTGCAACCGACTTAATTAGGCGACACATAATCTTTATCAGATCGTTGACAGCTGTGAAATAAACATTAGATAAGCCTAATTTGTACTTTTTACTGAYTATTTTCTCTTTCGCTGGGCGGCGCTGATTTGTACACGGCGTTGAGGCATCGATTTACACAACTAAAGTAAACAAARTTGTATATATAAATATATATGGTGTATGTAAGTGTCGTTAATGACACCTTGCCAACGTGTAGCTGAAAATTATTTGCTGTTTTTCGTCATTAATTTCACACTTGTTGCCCTCGACCGGCTACCATTATACTAAGCATTGTTATTACCATAACTAGCACCACTAGCGGTTAATTTTCGTTTCACTTGCAGGGCGTGACCGTTTTCCATCGTACTCGTGTTTTCTTTAGCCAAGGAAAATCTGTTATGCCTAACGCATTTATTATGATTAAAATGCAACACTTTTGCCCTTTCTCATCAAACCATCAATTTTGCTTCGCTTATTTATGCTTCATTAATGTCTTTATAATGAGCGTATTGCTAGTGAGATTTTAACTACATATTCTGACAAATAACACTARTATATATTATTGCTGTAAACMCGTGGTTTAACACATCTTCCGAACMTTTCGTAAGATATATCCGCGGCCGACTTGTTTATTTCGAGGATATAGTTTTGGCTAACATATAATACTGCTTGTCGGAGTTGGAGACATCAGTATTTTATCTAAAATCTGAGGACGACATCTCACTGCTATAGATATATAAATCTGGTSGAGGTGTGGTCCATCTTACGGTTTTACCATTATGGGTATGAGAAACTTTGCCTTTGAAAGGCAACTATGGTCCACTATTTCTAAAATACCACAATGCTACAGGCCTTGAAGCTTTGCAACCACTTTATACATCTATAGCAGTGAGATGTCGTCCTCAGATTTTAGTATCTTGATCACATGAAGCCAGCCCGCACCATCCAACGTTGGCATTTGCATTCGCAAGTCTCCTTTCAATCTTACGAAGAGCTCAACCAGCAATTTCAGCTCTGTCGCTTTCCTCTTGGCTCTGTCGCTGGCGCCCTGGACGTTGAGGGTTTCGCCGGATCGAGCCTGACGATTGGCTTTAAAGCGTCGTCCTTTTCACTCGGTCATTTAGCCGTCCTTGCTGTTTCGTCTGTTGACTGCAATTCTTTCCTCGATTTGGTTTGCGAATCCCTGATGATTGGCTTTACAGCGTCCTTTTTCCTCAGTCATCCCCTTGCTGTTTCGCTTCCAGCGCAYCCCTGCCTTTGGCTGCATTCCTTCCAGCATTTGGTTTGTGAATCTCCGATCCGTGTATGTGAATTGCGGCCTCGACCCATAGTATGGCCCTCCATTTTCGCGATAGACCAAGTCAAACTTTCCTCTTCTTCTTTCGTCTGGCAGCTAAACCTTTCGTGGACTTTCACCGCCGGTTTCGTTTTCAACTCCTCCTTACTGGGCTTTACCATCGGTCCAGTTTTTATCGCCGACATAACAGCTTTGCCAACCTCAGAAGGGCGTAGCARAGTTTCCTCTTCCTTAGTGTTTACGCTTTCAAAGCTTTCGAGCTGGAAGTATCTGGAACTGTTCAAAATTGGTCTAACAAGAGTGATTTTTATGGAAAAATGTTTGATATTTCTTAAAATGTGAGCTGTATCAGCGTTTTGGTTCAATGTTTTGAAAAAAAAAAAAAAATTAGCTAATAAGACGGTATGTTAGCAGCTTGAAAGGAAATAAGTAGAACTTATCCCTCTGTAAAGTTTAACCATTTTTGATACGGTGATTTAACATTTATTTTATTACAGCCAAACCCACGCGTTTCCGGTAGATAATCTCGTACTCTATCCACTTGCCTCTACGTTGCTTTATATTTCGCATCAATCCTTAGATTTTAGAACGGCATTCGAATAACCCGAAGTTAGTACCTTTTGTTGTAAGTCTTATTGTCGTTTTTGGAAAGCGCAAAGCCGGTAGCATCTGCCTATCTACAATGAGTTTTAATCTGACATCTGACGTTGTCATTGACTTTTAAGAACTTCTATTGATACATATTTACTTACACATAATGATGGATTTGTTTGGAAACTGTCAGTTGRTATTTAGGCTTTTGGGTAAAAGCAGCGATGTCAATGATTTTCCTTTGTCGCACCTCAGGKAGTTTTAGCTGGTTCACAACATATACAATAACCTCATGTCAAAAAATATAGTAAAAATAAATAATAAAATGTWAAGRAACCTAAAAATGAAATAAAATGAARCAAGTAAGGAAGGATTAAGTTCGGGTGTAACCGAATATTTAATACTTTCGTAACTTATAAAATACCATATCCTCTGTGATGGCAAAACTTCATGGAAKTACTGCTCTGATTTTTTCAATTTTAAGTAAGAGGCTACACTGTTATTTGAAAGATATGATTCGCCAGTTTCTTTAAGATTTTTTGCCTATTGACCCGCAAAAACGGCATAAAGTCAACCGCAAGTTCGAATATATTTATATGAGGTATATGGGACTAAGAGCAGTTTGGATCCGAATTTATCCATTTTTTTCGCTTGGCACTCGGAAAAATTGGTTGCAAAGAATCTAAAAAAAAAAAAATGTAAAAAAATGTTATTTAAAAAAGTACTAAAACAAATTAACAAAAAATTAAATTTTATTAAAATACGATTGGTTTCACTTGGTACTCTGTAAAATTGGCTGAAAAAAAACGTAAAAAAAACTTATTTTATAATAATTAAAAATTAAAAATTATATACGGGAGATTTATGCTATGAATCTTGTTATCTGATAATAAAAATAAAAAAGATAACTGTAAAGCATTACAATTACAGGAGCTAATACTTAGAAAGGCGCTCTTAGAGGTGTCTACGAACCAATTAATAAGAGTACCAGGTAAAAAAATATTAAGTTGTTTTTGACCCATCCTAATATTAAGCACGTTTCATCAAAATATCTCAATTTCCGACGAAAAAATAGTTATTTTTGARCCACCTTAATATGTTGCAAGTTTTATCAAAATATCACAATTCCAGGCGAAAAAAACTATTTTGTTGTTTTTGACCCACCCTAACATCTAGMAAATTTCATTGAGGCACCTCAATTCCATGAAAAAAAATTAGTTTTGTTGCTAACCGACTCAAGTTTCATCAAAATATATCATTTCCAGGCAAAAAAAGTGGTAATTTTTGACCCACCCTAATATGTAACTAGTTTCATAAAAATATCTCAATTACAGGTAAAAAAAAAATTTAGTTATTTTTGACCCACWCTAAAATATTTTGTTATTCTAGTAAATTTCATCAAAATATCTCAATTCCAGGAGAAAAAAAGCGTTATTTTTGACCCACCCTAACTTTTATCAAAATATATCAATTCCAGGCGAAAAAATTAATTTTGTCCCTCCCTAATATGTAGCACGTTTTAAGAAACTATCTAAATTTCGGAGGAAAAAAATTAGTTATTTTTGACCCACACTAAAAAATTTAGTTATTCTTTCCCACCCTAATAACTAGCAAATTTCATCAAAATATATCAMTTCCAGGCGAAAAAAATAGGTATTTTTGTAGCAAGTTTTAACAAAAGGTCTAAATTTCAGACGAAATTTTTTTTAACCCACCCTAATACTTTGCATGTTTCAAGGAAATATCTCAATTCCAGACGAAATTTGTTTGTTAATATATTTTTGACCCACCTTAATATGTACTAAATTTCAACAAAATATCTCAATTTATATCGCTTCCGCAGACGGGCAGTCACCCGGCTTTGAACTCGTCTCGTACACGTGATCAGGGAAATATATTCCTAACACTATATCTAACTCGATTATTTTTAGGTGATAGAAACAACCGTTAGTTGAACAATACAATAATACTCTTTAGCAACATGTTGCGCGAACATAATAAAGTAAAATACCCAATCATATTCAATGATAGGGACTTTTTCCATAACTACCTTCCAATTATTTATTTACATGTAGCTTTCACCTTTTTCTAAACCACTGCAAGCAACCTAAACACACACACACAACTGAAAGGTAAAAAAAAATAACAAAAATCAGTGGAGAAGTGGGGTTTATCAAAACGCATACATCCATATACACATGACTATGCCAGCTCAAAGGCGTTGTATGCGTTGGGGCGGTGGGCTGGGTGGCTAAAAGTTTTTTCCATTTTGTTGCCATCTTTCGTATATATGTATGTACATAAATATATACGCTTTTCAAGAGTTATCTGTGAATTTTAATCTGGAGTTTAGTGCGGAGCGCGTAGGCCAAACTAATATTTGCCCCACAAAAGGGCGCTACAACTACAAATCACATATAGAAAAAAAATAATAGAACGCGCCTATGACAATTTGTGATAAGCACAGAAGACACGTGTGCAGCCATGTCTTTATGCTTTTTTTGTATGTATGTGTTCGTGTGTCAGTTTTCTGTGGGGCCGCTGCATACACGGCTAGTCGATTGTCGTTTGATATTCGACAGTTMGGGCGACCGTTTGATAAGCAGCTTGTGCCAACAAAAATAACAAACATAAATATTACACAACGAGATATAAGAAATGCAGTATTAGCACAAGTCATAAGCGGGGCATACACTAACAAAGCGAGTAGATTAAAAATTTCCGTTGCGGCGGGGGCAAATACGGCTGACAGACACACATACAATAAAGCAAAAATGCAGCCCTTCGGTAAAGCTTATAACGCACCAAAGTAACGAAGGTTTTTAGGCAGCTTACAACAACAACAACAGCCATAACAACTGTGTAAATACGCAACAAAATAAAGTGGTCGTAAGTCGAAAAAGTTGCGGCGACCTCAATATCGACAGTTTGGCTGGGGTTTTACAGCGCCTTCGAGTGGCAGATGAGCAGCGCTCGAGGCAAAGTACACTAAAGGCCCAACATAGCGAAGCATGCAGTTAGACGTAGGTGCGTCAAAGCCAGGATAAATGCCGTAGATATCCACTTATCCACACTTTTTGGGCAAATACCAAAAGATGGCTGCGAGTCGCTTAACAACAACAAAATATGCAAAAAAAAAAAAAAAAAAACGAAGAAAATCACTAAAAATCTTTGTACTGGGAAGATTAATCTAAGACAGGGCCGCACAAATATTTTGCCAACCCCCGAAAGGTTACTACTTTTACAACAAAAATAAATGCCTAGCTGTTGTTGTAGGGCAGCAATTTACCGAGTTATTTTGCGGGGTTAAGTGCAGTAATTCAATAGGATTGATTGGGCCGATTACTTTAGTAGATTTCCTTACTGCACGTAGTCGCAGCTGCAAAGAGGAAGTGAGGAGCGCAAGAAGCGCAACAATGTAGAAGGAAGGTAGCAGTAAGTTAGCAGGCAGTGGTAAAAAAACCTATTACAAATTGAAGTGTATAGCAAATGCTAATGAAGCTGCTATCTTGTAGTCATTCATTTCCGTTGCAACTATTGACCGCAGCAATATTTCTAAAAATTTAAATTCATTTGTATTTATTTGTTTACAAATGYCTGCGCTGCATATCGATCTGTGTTGCCTGTAATGTTAATTGAGTTTGCAATTGCTGAGGTGATTTGTGCGCAGCACGCCTTTTAAATGTCAAAATGCCGCAGCAAATATACCAAGTGTTTTCGAACTCATGACAAGCTTACAGCGGACAAACACACACTGCGGCAGCAATGCTTAGCAAGCGGCAAATAAAATTAATGACAATGAAATGTGGCAAAACGGTTGAGCTAGAAAAGGCAGACAAACGTAATTGAACGAAATAGGAGAAAAAAGTCAATAATACCCTGCACAAATAAAGTGCAGTTTGTATGATAGCTGCATGCTATAGTGGCCCGATCTGAAAGTTTGCCACGAAGATTGTACGGCTGCTTTTAGAAACAATTTGTGCCAAACTTTGTGCAGATATCTTAACAAATAGAGAAATTTTTCTTARAAGCAACTRATTTTGATGGGTCAGTTTGTATGACAGCTATATGAAATAGTAATCCGATTTAAATAATATCTTTGTATACTATATCATGGCTTTAGACAATAATCTGTACCAAATTTAGTGACGATATCTCATTAAGCGAAAAAGTTCTCCATACAAGCACTTGCTTCCAAGCGTTCAGTTTGTATGACAGCTATAAGCTATAGTGGCCCGATCTTGAAAATTTCTTTGGAAATTGTACCGTTGCTKTTACGAATTGACCACGCCAAATTACGTGTAGATATCTCGACAAATAAAGAAGTTTTCCTTACAAGGACCTGATTTTGATCGTACAGTTTGTATGACCGCTATATGYTATAGKGGCCTAAACTGRAAAATTTCTTCGGAAATTATATCGCCATATTCRGTAATAATTCGTGSCAAATTTCGTACAGACATCTCGACAAATGAAGCAGTTTCCCATATAACGACATTGTTTTGATCGTTCAGTTTGTATGGCAGCTATATGAAAYAGTAATCCGATTTAAATAATTTCTTTGGAGATTGCACCGWTGCATTAGATAATAACCCATGCCAAAATTTGGTGACGATATCTCATCAAGCGAAAAAGTTCTCCATACAAGCACTTGCTTCCGAACTTTCAGTTTGTATGACAACTATATGCTATRGTGATCCGAACTAAACAATTTCTTTGGAGATTRCACTGTTGCATTAGATAATAACCCATGCCAAAATTTGTGAAGATATCTTGACAAATAAAAAAGTTTTCCATACAAGCACTTCATTCKGATTATTCAGTTTGTATGGCAGCTATATGCTATAGTGGTCCGATATCGTCAGTTCCGACAAATGAGTAGTCCTTTTAAGAGAAAATAAGGTGTGCAAAATTTCAGAGCATTATTTCAAAATCTAATCTCTCAGTTGTCGTATATGTATATAGACACAGTCAGTCGGAGGGACATGGACTTATATATCCCGACCGACGCACATGGCTAAATAGACTCATTTCTGATCACTTAAATGTATTTATATATAATGTTTAAAGCATCTCCGATATTTACTTGTAGTTGTGACAACCTTAATATGCCCGTGGTTCAGGGTATAAAACAAGCATTCCACAAAAAGTTGCAAGAAAAATGTGCACTACCTACAAGAAAAGTGCGGAYGTTGCAATTTCATTGCAAAAARAAAAGTGAAAAATAACTGCAAGCCCCGCAGACGTACCTGTRAAACTGGCAACTGAGCAAATAGCAGATAAGTACGCTAGAAACGCGTCCCTGCGCGTCACTGCGGCCGGTGTGCCCTCAAGCCCGCCACATGCTATCTCAGTACATGGTTAGTCATTTAACTTGGCCGGTATTACAATTAAGCGTTTTAGTTTDTTTTCGCGTGGAAGTGGAAAAACTGTTAATGTGCATTTTTAGTCTGTCTGCCTTTTAGCAATTTTATTTGTTTGCCATTTGCCATTTGACGAATTGATAAGGTTTCACCGCGTACTAAATACACCGCACGCCATAAGAAAAGCAGTAAAATACTTAGAATGTACTTAAATAAGCGCTGTGGTTGTAAAAGATGCGCTGATACGGAAGCGATAAGCGAGGCTAGCCAAGTTTCAGGTGGGTCTGCTTAGAAGTCTTTGGTAAATATCGCATATTATAATGGATAAAAGTGGTATGCAAAGGTTTGTTGAGCAAGTTKAATGCTCATCCACTAATAACCTTATTCATTAACGATACAACTCATCCGTACCAGTTTTAGCGCTTGCAATACTTGTGAAGCCGAACGCCTATGTACTATGTCTTCGCAAGTAAAAGCTTTAACCGCTTGCCTCCACATCTAACAGTTCTCCTACTCTTCGTTCATCATCCGTCACTCGCTCCTTTGCTCCACTCCTTTCTACAAAGCTCTATTATAGTAGTCACGCTCCATTCCCTAGACCAGTTCTATACCTGTTGGGAACGGATCTTGTACGGAACTATGTTTTCAGAGGTCAAGCACTCTGCCAGGAGTTTCCCTACATCCTCTCACTTATCTTTATTACTGACCATAGAAATAAAGTTTAGCGTTTGTTTTCACAAAAAGGCCCACATTTGTGTGAATACTCGCTAAAGTAGCCGTCCTCAATCTAGTAATAGTCAGTTTCACCGCGATTCCGTCTCTATCCAAGCTTGCACGTTTCTGATTAGCGGGTGTATTCATCAAACGTTGCTCGTTTGTTCCATTACTTCTGCCACTTATTTTGGCTAGTTTGTCTTTCTTGTTTCCTCTCTTAGTTAGTATGTCGTCCGCCTGTTATTTTTACTCTTTTGCAAATTCTCTTGAGCTCCATCACCATTATGCTTGTAGCGCGGACTGTGCGGCATGTAGCGTGGTCTCGTTGGAACCACAAGTCGTCCACATCAACATCCTACAATTCAGGCTCGAAAAACTCGGTAATCATGGATCTATAGCATGCCCTATTGACTGTAACAGTTGATTGACGGCTTCAGTTTTGAAAAAATATGATGAGTTTACTTCTGTTTACACTCCAAACGCGACAGTTTTGTTTTTTTAACGGACCTATTCAACCGAAAATGAGCTCCATGCTGAACGAAATTTTCTTTTGAAAGTCCTGATTGGTGGCCATCTCGTTCTTAATCCTTTCAACGAACATGTGCTGCGTTTGATGGTCGTATGGCTTTAAACCAAGTTCCATCCTCAACCATAATGGGATTGAACTCAGCTCCAATTGTTTGACTGCGATGGCCGGTGGACTCATGCTGTTCCACAGTAGCTATAGCGTCTTCGGTGCGTACTGTATGGCTTCTCTGAGGAAGCTCATCCGATGGCGAATGGACTCCAGCTCGTTATCCACTTGTTTAAATGATCAAACGARACGCAAATCCGATCCAGGTTTGTCCGAATGACCTACAGAATATTGGACGTCATGTATCGCGGACCGGACCATTATTTTGCTAACAAATTTGAAGGATTTACAAGCGTTGTTCGGAAAAATGGCAAACCAAACTTACGTGCTTTATAGTAATTGCCTTCAAGCCGGCCAACTTTGAAAATATTTTTGTGTTTTTTGCAACTCACACGTCTAACAAAAAACACCCGTTACTATTATATCGCTTCCCCTTCGATTCAAAACCATTTTGTTAGTGTAAATATTGGTTATAGAAAATATTAATTACCACATTAAATTGAAACGAAATCGCTACTCTAGATAAATAGGCTTAGCTATACTATTATAGTACTATACTATTATATMCATACACACACTCAAGGGTATTGATGAACTCACTACAAAATTAGGGAAGCCCAACGTTTTTCGTTATTATCCAATCAACAAAATCAACGAACCAAAGTTGAGGCAGCGACTGATCCTTGCGACCTCACATGTTTGTCTGTCTGCCTGCTTACCTCGGCATAGCACCTTCCGTTCCCTCCGCGCATTTACTCTCAACCTTCAACTAACAAACAACTTTGCCACTGTTTGTATGAGTGCTGAAGGATCCCGTAAACTCAAAGCTTAACTAACCGATTCGCCACACAAGACCGCAAGTGAGTCGATACCGACCGACAAAGAGCACATGTCGATRCTTTATGGAGCTGGATGCGGGCAGCGCGTTGCTGACGGCCTGAGAAAAGCAGTTTTTGTGTGTTTTGGTTGATGATTTTATTGCTTACGCAATTAGCACGCGGTCGGTCGCCTTCGAGGGTAAGGTAACATGCAAGAAGCCGCCAGCACAGCGCTCACACACATATACATACATATGAATATGTCCTTCATACATGTATATATTTATGTGTCCATATCTGTGTATATATCTATGATGTGTATAAGAGACAGTATACATACATATGAATATGTCCTTCATACATGTATATATTTATGTGTCCATATCTGTGTATATATCTATGTATATGTTCTTTGCAGCGCACATCCTTATTGCACTGCAACAACAACTAGCATACAAGCAGCTTTGAACCGTCTACGCTGCTACTTTGCAACATATGTTTCACTTATGCGTTTTACCTTGTRCGGCCGGACGGACACATTAATTACAGGATGAAATTTTTCAAGCAACTGTGAAGGACCTCACTTTACTGTAAACTCATGTACTTGTTTGTCTCTGTGTGTGTGTGCCCGAGCACAAAGTGTAGCGCTCTTCACGTCTCTGCGCTGTGGTTGTTGGCCAGCATTTTCTTTGATGTTTCCTCCTAACGAACTTAAAGTGAATGAGAAATTTTGGTGGCAAAAAAAATTTTTTTTGAAGGCATTCTGGATATTTAATATACTGACTTTGAATTATCACAAGAATTAAGCTGTTAAGTAAGCAACAAATAAGGATATTATTATTAGACTGCGAGAAAAATTTAGCGACTTAAAATTATTTTTGTTGTTCTGAGGACCCAAAACAGGTCTGGAGGCGATAGCAGGCGTTGCCGTTGAGTCACTTCTTGAAGAGTGAGTATTGTGTTGAGAGAATTTTATGACATAACAATTAATTTTTTTTATTTTTATAATGAATTTTAATGAACCAAATATGTACCATTTTGGTCGTCCACGTTTTGCCATTTTTCTGCAAGAGACGTTATTCCATCAGTATACAACTTTTCTGGTTTCTCGGCGAAAAACTGCGACAAGTAATTTTACACCATTTAGGGAGTTCTATATTGACCAAAACAAATTGCAATCCGTTGGAGCAAGGTCAGGGCTATATGATGGATGCATCAAAACTTCCCAGCTAAGCTCTGTCACCTTTTGCCGAGTCATCAAAGATATGTGTGGTCTAGCGTTGTTCTGATGGAAGACGAACCCATTTCTGTTGATCAGTTCTGGTATTTTTTCTTTGATTACTTTTCTCACTCTCATGAGTTGTTGACAGAAATCTGGAATCCATCGTTCCACCTCATAGTGGATGATTCTTCCAATCCACCAAACACTCAGCATAACCTTTCGAGGCATCAATACTGGCTTTGCGGCCGTTTGCTGAACTTCACCACGCTTGGTCCATGATCCTTTTCGTATATTATAGTCCAATTTGATCCACTTTTCGGCTCCTCTTACCATTTGCTTCAGAAATGGTTCGATTTCATTTCGTTTCAACAAAGAATCGCAGATGTCAATTCGGTCCATTAAATTTTTCACAGACAATTTACGCAAACATTGAGCTTTCTTTATAGCCAGCCACATATGTTAAGTTCCTTAGCGATGTAAAGTCTTGCTCAATTTTTTCCATATTTCATCCATTTTTTCAACAGTTGGTCGACCAGAGTGACCTTTCACATCAAATTTCCAGAACGGAAGCGAGCGAACCATTGTTGTGCTACACGATACTGATTCCACGAATTTAATTTTTTTTTGGTTAAATGGAGCTTAAAATCTCTCTTTTCCAACACTAAAACGAAAAGACTTTTTCGACTACCCAATTGTGAACTAGTCTCTTGGTTTTTGAGATCTGGATCTGAAAATTTTCACACGACCTTTTCTCTCCATGGAGAACTGACCTGGCAATATCCACGCCTAGTTTGCAATTACTCTTGGATAAAAAAATACTGGATTATTTCTCAAAGAAAAGCTGCAATATCCGAAGAAATTGTTTAGATCAGATACATCTGCCGTAGAACTGAAGGAACAAAATTTAGGACTTGTATGGAAAACTCTTCTATATAACGAGATATCTTCACGAAAATTGGCATAGATTATTAACGAAAGTAATGCTATAACATCTTGAGAACTTTTGCAGATCGGACTACTATAGCATATAGCTGCCATACAAACTGAATCACAAAAATTTAGTTCTTGTATGGAAAGCTCTTTTGTTTGACGAGATATCTTCACAAAAAGGAAATGCTATAATATTCTGAGAACTTTTACAGATCGGATTACTATAGCATATAGCTGCCATACAAACTGAATGAACAAAATTTAGGACTTGTATGAAAAACTCTTTTAGTTTACAAGATATCTACGCACAATTTGACAGCAATTACTGTTTAAGGCAACGCTATAATTTCCTCGAAAATCTTCTAGATCGGACTTCTATAGCATATAGCTGCCATGCAAACTGAATCACAAAAATTTAGTTCTTGTATGGCAATCTCTTTTATTTGACGAGATATCTACACACAATTCGGTAGCAATTACTGTTTAATGCAACACTACAATTTCCTCGAAAATCTTCTAGATCGGACCCCTATAGCGTATAGCTACCATACAAACTAGGGATCAAAATCAAGTCCTTGTATCTAAAACTTTGATATTTGGCGCGTTACATATTTTCACAAACATTTCACATCAGCTTTAAAAATTTAAGTATCCTCTTTCCATAGTGTATAAAATAATAATAATTATTTTTAATAATTGTAATAAAAATTGCCATAGCTTTGCAGTGCAACACGCTAGTGAGCGAGAACGTACATAAGTCCACTTCAGCTTAAATGTTTGATTTTACGTTTTTAATCCACAAATGTATATTCAAAACAATTTTTTGCATTATTTTTTTTACTCTTAATGCTAGTGTGCTAGCATAATACAATTTCAGTACAAATACCAACAATTATTACCGGAAATTAATTTAATCAAAAGTTCACTTTTCGGCATAAATTCGGTTCATCCATATTTGAAATGAAATTTATATTAAAAGCAGCACTCTAAAAATTGTGCGGCAACTTTTATTTGTTTCAAGCATTTAGTAAACATGAAATTGTGAAACAAATTTTCATGTATTATTTACACAAAACTGGAAACGCCAAAAAACAAAGAGAAATTGCAAATAAAGCGAAACAACACACACACACACACAGAGAGAGAGAGATAAGCACGCACACAACATTTCGAGAAAAAAGGACTTCGTGCAAAAGGAAGAAATCTAGTGAAATCCTCATCATCAAAACAGCAAAACAAATATTGAATAAAATTTGATATTTTCCTAGCTTTTGCATAAAAGACAATAGTAAATATAAATAAACACCATGCACACACACATGCATACACACAAGCAAAAGAACGTAGTGGCAACGTTATAAACAACACGCCACAACAACAGCGCCGTAGTCGAGATTGAAAACTGAGAAACCGTTACGTCTATGCTGACAATAATATCGAAAACAGCAACGCAACAACACCACCACAACAATAACAACAGTCGCAGCAGCAACAGCAAGGCACGCACTTGCTGAAGCAGTTGGTGATGACCAGTAGCCATTTGCGAATGAAAAATAAACAATGCCACCGAATAAAAGATGAATTGTGAGTGCTGACAAAACATATCCGTAAAATTTCACAATCCCATAATACGAGTGAGTGGCGCAATGCTGCTTAGAGTGCTGCCAGTGSGTGCGGTGTGTAAGTGATGGCTGCGGTGGCGCTGGCAGCAAGTGGGAAATTTCATGTACATATTTCGTTTATTTATTTATAAATTTAGTTGATGATGAGTGATTGTAGATATGTGTTAAATGAGTATATGTTGGATATTTGTTGGATATGAATGTGTGTGTTTGTGGGTGCCTGGAAGCTCATATCCATTTATGGCATATACATAYRTATGTATATATGTATGTCTGAACATATTTCATATATGTAATTTGATGATGTGCAAGCAAAAATTTAGTTTTTATACAAAATTAAGATATTTATTAATCAGTTTGATTGAAATTTTTACTGCTGCTGGTTTCATTCAACCCGCAAACTARTTTTGCAGRTATCGAACAGAAATTTCGCACACCWTCTTTCCTTCCAAAGGCGCACTTTATTTGTCGGAATCGCTGATATCGCATCATTAGAAGTTATAGCTGTCATACAAACTGATAGATCAAAATCAAGTTCTGGTAAAAGCAGTTCTCTTATTTGACGAGATATTCACATAAAATTGAACAAAAATTATTRTCCAAGACAAAGCCACAATATTTGCAAAAACGGATCAGATTGGACTACTATAGCATATAGCTGCCATACAAAGTGAACGTTCAAAATCAAGTACTTGTATGGAAAACTCTTTCACTTAGCAAGATAATTGTGCCAAATTTGGCAGAGATTATTGTTTAAGGTAGCGCTATAATATCTATAGAAGTTGTGCACTTCGGACCACTATAGCATATAGCTGYCATACAAAGTGAAGGTTCAAAATCAAGTGTTTGCATAAAAAACTCTTTTATTAGAACAGTTATCATCACGGAAATTGGTAYAGAATATTGTTGGAAGTAGTGCTCTAATATCTGAAGAAATCATTCAGATCGAATAACTATAGCATATGGCTACCATACAAACTGAACAATTAAACTGAAGTCCTGGTATGAAAAACTCTTTCATTTGACGAAATATGTTCACCAAATTTAGCATAAAGTATTGCCTAAACCAAAGGTAAGAGCTCCGTAAAAATGTATCAAATCGGACCAGTATAGCATATAGCTACCATACAAACTGGCCGCTCAAAATCAAGAGAAAGAACTTTTTATACCTTTTTATGCTATAAGAAATGCAACTTTGTAGGGTGTTATGGCTTCAGTGCTCAAATTAAAGTTTTTGTATTTTTTTAAATTTATTGTTCCTTTAGCATGGACAACTTTTGTGGCATTGAAAAATCTGTCAGTCATTTAAATTATTTAGTTTTAAAGAATAAGGCTTAAGTATTTTTTTTTAATAATTTATTCTAATTTCTTTTTAGTTTTTTTTTAATTTTTTTTTATACTATTTCTATTTCATTATTTTAACTTCCATTATTTTAAAAACTTTGTATGAAAAAATATATATTTCTTATGTTTATTTATTTTATAAATTTGCTCCATTAGCAACATGAGCTATGCACACTTAATACCTTTTAATGCTATTAATTAATGGTAAAGATATTTGTCTGTTATTTAATTAAATAGCCATGCCATTATTATGAATTTATCACATTCGCTCGTTTTTACAAAGAAAAATCATCCAATTACACGCTTTTTATGATTGTTGCTCAGCTTTTTATTTATTTGCCAACATTTGTTGCTTAAATTGTCGCTATGCACATAAAACATTATCTAGATAAGCTTTTAATTAAAATCAGACATTTAACACCACAACACACAAACATACATACATACATACATACATACATAAATGGATAGGTAGTTAATCCGTATGGTAAATATTTCAATTTGCTTGCTTGCAGCTGATTGCAAATAGATAAGCAACGAATGAAAGCAATAATAATAAACAACTATGGAGTTAGTCACATAGACATAGCGATATACATATGTATATACCAATATCTATAAAATTATGCATATAAATATGTACATACATGTGTATGTATACAAGCAAAAGCTTTTACACATACATATAACGTTGGCACATAGTTTGGAAAATGGGTTTAAACATATAAAGGGGTTTTTCAATAGAGACGCTATAAAAGTAGACTGAGAGAGACAGCAAATGAGGCCATATTTTGCCCCGCTCTTTTGACATTTCTGTACAGTTAGACATGCTTGTTCATCATGAAAAGACATACGACCCAACAACGAGTCGAAATTATTTAAATTGACTACCAAAATTCACATAGTCAACTATAAGAGCGCTAAGTCCAATTTGTGGTCATCAWAATCGTCCTGTGAGATCAAAAATTGCGCGTCCAGTGGAAAAATTTKAATCCATTGGTRCAGTACAAAATGTTCCCATACCAGTGATACAAAGAAGCGCCCGTAGTGTCGAGAATATTGCATGCCGCCAGCGCATCAATTGAGGAAGACGCAGATCAATCTCTTTCACGTCTTTCGCAAGCGTTGGGCATTTCTGTGATTTCTTTGTGACGAATTTTGCGAAAAGATTTTGGCCTACACTGTTATAAATTCAAATTATTGCAAGAACTGACGCCGCTTGACCAGTAGAACCGTATGTGCGTACATTGGGCTGAGCAACAACTTGAAATTGGGATTTTGATATAAAAACCATTTTCAGCAATGAAGCGGATTTCTGGCTGAGTGGCTGCGTCAATAAGCAAAATATGCCTTATTGGTCAGGCAGCATGTACTCCATGAGTATCATTGTATCTAAAAAAAAAATTACGGTTTCGTGCGGTTTATGTGCCGGCGGCATCAYTGAGGAGCACTTCTTCTTTTGTGATCAAAACCGGCACAGTAATGTGATTGGGAATCGCTACCGCTCATTGATAACCGAATATTTTCGGTCCGAATTGGATGGTATGGACTTGGAAAATATGTAGTTCCAACAGGACACCTCCACAAGTCACAAAGTGAATGTCACAATTGATATATTGAAAACCAAATTTGGGGAACGTGTTATCTCAAGAAGCCAATTTTCCGCCTCGGTCGTGCCATTTGACGCCCTTGGGCTATTTCCTGTGGGTCTGCGTCAAGTCTATGKTCGATGCYAAYAAGCCAGCGACGATTGATGAACTTCAWACGAATATCSAAGTGAAATTGGCCGRTTTAAACTTGAAATCCGTCGAAGTTKGATTTCAGCGTCTGGACTTCTGCAAGCGTGCCCGTGGAGGATATGAATATTCTTTCACAGRAATAAAAAWTTTTATTAATATCSCAAACCGCTTTTGTTTTATTTAACATCTACGCTGTACGGCTTCTATACCWTCAATGAGGCATTTWATAGCTCTTAGAGTTSATCTGCCGGCTCTARARCCATGTTGGCTCTTGAAACACAAGGTTAGATAATTTCTATAAACAATTTTATTCATAAGTGTGTTTCAAAAGCCAACACGGCTTTAGACTCTTAGGTATATTTTCACTGGTTTACAAATTGGAAACTTAGAACTATATGAAGCTGGACAAAAGAGAGCTTGAACCCTTGCGGAGAAAAGTGATTTACTATATGAAAGGAACTATAGCTAATTTAAAAAGCTTGGGGACTGTAAATTAAGAAGTTAGCTAAAACAATCGAGATCTCTAGTGAAAAGTTTACTTTACTCTGCGACTTTTAAGATCTTTTAATTCCATATTCACAACAATACAGTCGTTTTTTAAMCATAGCTAATATTGATATTTTAGTGCTCTTCACTCCTAACCATCCACATAAGACTTATACAAAAATAGCTCATTTTGATACGTTAGTGCATGTTCGTTTGCTATTCGTTTATTTCAATGTGACAGTACTAACATTTTCTCTACGCATATCTATATTTTATAGCTTACCAGCTATTGGCATACCCTGTACTTGCATATGCTAATCCAGAGCTTTTATGAGTTCATGAAAATACATAAAATTTGTGTGAATGACTTAATTAGAATGCTGAAAATTTTAGCGTCATAAAATGTTTGTTGTTAGATAACCATTAATATTAGTTAATTACATTGTTTGTTATAAGTTTTGTGGGCAAAGGCATATACTTACACACATGTATACAGGGGTATATGGACACGAAATTGTAGGCATGCGAGGGGGTAAGCAATGACAGAGCTATCAAACTGGAATTAAGTGTGGTTGTAGTATTTAAAATAGGAATTTGAGTGAAATATTAATTCAAACAATGACAGCGTTGGTGTAGGGGGTGGGTGAAAGTGCGYTTAGTAAGAGCATGGCTGCGTTGTAAACTAAAATGAACACACACACACACACGTATACGTATGTACATATAATAGCATGAAGATTAATTATATAATTTGATTTATACTGTACATATGTGCTTATTTGTAGGTACATATATGTGTGCAAGTATGTATGTATGTGTGTACAATAATAAATGATTATAAATTCCCGCACGCTGTCAAATGCTAAATAGACGAATTAATCACAATAATTGCACATTAATAATTGTAAAATTTATACATTCCACAAAACCAAAAAAATWAATTACAACAACTAATGTGGCAACAACAGCAAACCTTGCTTCGATAACGTCAACGTTGGCAGAAAAAATCAAGTAAAAAGTATGCCAGTTGAAAGCAATAAAGAAAATAATGACACGATTTGTAATTTGTAATTGACGATAAGTGAAATAAAGACGCTTACGTGTGATTTAGGATGATGGCGTGCGAGAGCAGGCGCTATTGGAAATCTGAAAAAATAAAAAAACGAGAAAAAACTTTAACCGAAGCTTTTATACCCTTAAAATATAATATATATATTCCTTACGCCCTGCTTTTAGGCGGTTAATTTGTATGGCAGGTATATGCTATAGTGGTCCGATCTAAATAATTTCGCACCACATTATATCATTGGCTTAGAAAAAATCATATTTGCCAATTTCGTGCAGATGCCTCGACAAATGAAAAAGCTTTCTATACAAGATTTTGATTCCGACCATTCCAACCTTCAGAGTTTACGCAATCGTATTGGACAATATTACTTGAAATATTTCGTGAAGATAGCTCGTCAAATAAAAAAGTTTTTCATCGGAGGGCTTGACTCCGAACGTTTAGTTTGTATGACACTTCAGTGTTATAGTGCTCTGATATCGGCGATTCTGACGAATGGGCAGCTTCTTGGAGAGAATAGGGTGGTTTGAAAGATTCCTGATCAATATCTCAAATACTGAAGGACTAGTTCGCCTATATACGGACATAGTTAAATCGATCAAGACGATCTCTTATATACTATATATTTTATTGATTTTCCGACTTTTCCTACGGGGTGCAACAAACTTCGGTGCAAACTTTATATACCCGGCTTAGGTTATAAATAACAATCGAAACAAACAATGCGGAGTTCGCTAGCGCTAAAATCTTGAGGTTGTGTTTGGTTTTAGAGTTTGCAGTGGGGAAAAGTGGAKACATAAAGCGCTGGAGAATTTGAAAGATCAACACAAATTTTTATTGAAAGTGATTCAAAAAGAGCTCCCTAGTTTACTATTTGGAACTACCGGGTCAGCACGTGGTCTTATAAGATATGTGTAGGAAATTTGACGATGTATATTCATTATAAAGCAAAGATCAACACGATCTTCTACAGCAAAATGATCCAGAAGGAGCTGCGGAGGTCATTTCTTGGAACTGTCGAGTCACAATGTTGTCTTATGAGACATATGTATGATAAATAAGGATTTTTCTTTATAAAGTAGAAACATCTTTTAGAGAAAACAATCCAAAAATGTGTTTGGRGATCAATATTTGAAACTATCGAGGCACCTTATGATCTTATAAGGCATGTAGAGGAAGAATGAGTACTTCTTTTACTTACAAAGTAGAGAGATCAGTGTGCTCTCTTACAGAAAACAATCAATTTTTGGAACTACCGAGATACCACGTGGGCTTTTAAGATATGTGGAGGAAATATGGAGAACCCTTTACAAATATAAAACACCATTTATTGAAGAGTATCTTTTCTAATTATAAAATGGAAACTTTAATACGATATTTTATAGAAAACGATACAAAAAGGTATTTGAAGATCAATAGTTGGAACTTTCCAGCCACCTTATGATCTTATGAGTCATGTATAGGAAATATGAGTATTTTTTTTTCACTTATAAAGCTTGAACTACCGAGACGATGTGGCCTTATAAAACATATGCAAGAATTATATGGTTAATTTTTTAATATTAAAGTCGAAGGATGAGTGASATCTTTACCAGAAAACGATGAAAGTGGAGCCAGAATCCGGTTTGATTGATGTCAGATATAGACGATTGAGCGAAAAATTAATTTTGACACAACTTTAAGTTACATCGAACTAAGCTTGACACCTGATGTATTGAAAGCAAGTATTCCTTATGCCAAAAAACAATTTTTCAAAAATTTTATGCTGCAAAAGGCTCTTAAAACAACGCTTAAAAGTGCGATATTCTTCACTATTTTTATGTTTTTCTTCAAGTTTCGCATATCATTCGCTCACTCACTTCTTAACCTCTCAAAAGCAGCCAAACCGCTCGTTATGCCATTTTGTAAGATGAAGTGTATAAAAATAGCAAAACCTCTTCTTATACCATTTAGTTTAGTGTATAAAACCACGAATATGCACACACACTCATATCCAAACAAATATAAATTGGCATTGTGATTGTAAAAAATTTATCTGTAATTTTGTGTAATCACTTGAAACGACATGACAGATGGGCCGTGTGCAATTATGACACGCTGACAGCGCTTAACGCTGATGGCTGACATTTAAATAGTTTGATAACATAATTATTTTACAAGTGTATATATATAGTATGTAAGTTGGAGTAGTTTTGAAGATAAGTGGCGGTATGAGAAATACAATGAGTACAAAAAATGAAGAAAAACAATTAGGAAAAAAAAATTTTAATAAAAAAGTAAAAAAAATAACAAAAATAAATACAATATAAAAAACAAAAAAAATACAAAAATAAGGAAAAAGTAAACTTCAATTGCATAGAAGCTAAAATACCCTTCATAGGTCTATTTCTTATAATTCCTTATAGCATAAAATGGTATAAAAATATTTTTACTTTGATTTTGTACATTCAGTTTATACGGCAGCTTTATGCTATAGAGCACCGATCAGAAAGATATATTAGGAAATTATTGCGTTGTTTTGAGAAATTGTTCGTGCCATATTTAGTGAAGATATCTTGTTAGATAGAAAGGTTTCCATACAAAAACTTGATTACGATCGTTCAGTTTGTATGGGAGCTATATGCTATAGTGATCCGATCTGAACAATTTCTTCGGAGCTTATAGCCACACCTTAAATGTTAACTCATGCGAAATTTNGCTATAGTGATCCGATCTGAACAATTTCTTCGGAGCTTATAGCCACACCTTAAATGTTAACTCATGCGAAATTTCGTGCTGATATCTTTACAAATCAAAATGTTTTCCATACAATCACTTGATTCCAATCGTGCAGTTTGTATGGCAGTTATATGCGATAGTGGTCCGATATCGGTGGTTCCAACAAATAAAAGGCTTCTTTGGGAGAAACAAACGTGTGCAAAGTTTTAGGTCGATATCTTAAGACTAGTTAACGTATATGCGGGCGGACTGACAGCGGTTATAGCTAAGTCGACTGAGCTCATCAAGCTGTTAATTTACGTAATTATTTACATTATTTATGCTTCCACGTATGCCAAACTTTAAGACAAACTTAATTTATTCCGTTCATGGTATATAAAATATATGAGTTTGTGTGTAAGCCTTTGTAAAAACCTATACTATATGCGCATGCGCGACAGCTCAGCGCGCCAACTGACCACTAGACAACAGTTTGTTAATATATGCTTAAATATAGTGTCCCCCTGTCGACAGGTTGTCTWAAGAGCGGCCTCATGTCACCTACCCCCGCAGGTAGCACTAACACCTGTAAAGCGTAAATATATATAGTATATATATGTATGTACATATGTATAGCATATCTGAGAAGTGCCTTGATAAATGCTCAATTAATTGCATTTAAATCAGCTGTTCTTGTTGTTTCCATTGCTGTAACGCTATGTCTAAATGCTAATAGTGGCTCGTTTTTAAGCGGCAATTAAGTTCAAGACTTTTAATATAAATTACACACATTGTGCATATTTGTTTTAATAACTGTTATGAATGCAATTCAAAACACGCTTTTGTTGTTTTTGCAACTTTGTTTTGCAAGCAAGTGACACACACACACAACTGCTAATACACTTAATTTTCCATAAAAAGAAAATCACTTTTTCACCCCGCCTTTAGCCGAGGAGTCCGCTTTTTGTTCGTGGGCCGCATTGACGTCAGCGTAACGCTCATTTAAGCGCACACACACCCGCACCGCTGTGTTGTTGTGCTTATTTTTAGCAAATTTTCATATAAGTTGCATATTTATTGTTGTTGCGTTTTTTAATTGTTTGGCTGTTTATATGCACTTGCCGGCGGTCGCCATTTACGGGTTTGGCCTTAGGTGCAGTTTTTTTTTTCACGCCGCCAATTTATTCCACGTACGTAACGCGGCCCATAGAGTGCAGTTATAATTATAGTGTTATATGCAGTATTTATATACATTTATAAATTTATTATTTTTATTATTTTATTGCGCGCAGTCGTGCGAGAGTTGAAGCGCTGGCTCATGTGAAGAGCGTAAGCTATAGATAAATTGTTTTTATGATSATATTTTGATTTGAACATGGCACGGTGATATTATATCAACATGATAAGGCTACCAAAGGGGTGTCATAAATAATTTATATTGCTATAAAGARAATATATTGCACAAGTGGACGCAAAGGCTGATAAAAGCGCTTATAGCAAGAGACACTCGGCTGCATCGAAGCTGTAATACCCTTTAAYGGTGCATTTTGTATGTGTCACCTAAAACTAAACAAGATAGATATAGGGTTCTTCTCTACCTGATCTCTCCTACGGAGTGGAGATCTTCAGCTTCCTCTGCTGACCCGGTGGTTACTGGGGGTTACTGGTGGCGTCGAATATTTTCAGAGCTGCAGTGTTTTCATACATACTGATGACACGTTTTAGCGAGCATAGCCGCTTTCTCATAATTCTCTGAACTATGTCAATGTCGTCATATCACTCATCGTTCCATCGACTGCGATATTCACCGCTGCCAATATGAAAAGGAGCATAGTTCTGCAGCAGAACTTTTCTCTCGAAAACTCGCAACGGCGACTCATCTAATATTGTCATCGTTTATGCTTCTACACCATAAAGCAGGCTGCGATAATTTCGTGWCTTTTATAGAGTTTGGTCTTTGTTCGTCGAGACTTTACTTCTTAATTGCCTACTTAGTCCGAAGTAGCACCTATTGGCATGAGTTATTCTGCGTTGAATGTCGAGGCTGGCGTTGTAGTTAGTGTTGATAATAATTCCAAGATAGACGAAATTATCTAAGACTTTGTTCAAGCCCCTAGGTACTAAATATGTGAACCCCAGAGCCTATAGTTGACTTTGTTCGAAAATATCGGTCAATGCCTGAGATATATGTATAACTGAAATTCAGAGATAGTACTTTCTGACAAAGGCATGCCTGTATGTCAAAAATGGTTGGAATTGGCCCAATACTTCTCTAAGCTACCATATATTTAATAGAAGGATAATCGAACTTTCGGGTGACTTTATTTCGCATATATCGGCCAATATGTGAGCTATCCCAATGGAAATAAGAGTGCATGTTTTATTCATAACAGTGCAAAAAATAGATGAATTTGCGCAAAAACTTGGTCTAGCCGCTTTATAATTAATATCAAGGTTTTCTAACGTCCGGCTGACTTTATTCTATATGTTTAGTGGTTGTATGTGACGTACCTTAGTGAGAAATCCCAGAGAACATTTTTTTTTAGTATGTGGCATGATAATAGTTAACAGATAAAATTATTTCGATACTACTCTACTCCTATATACTTCGTATAATTATTTTTGTTTTTCTAAAAATTTTTTAATTAATAAATTTTTTATTAATAGTTAATTTAGAATTATTAATTTTACTTTTTTACCTTTTTTTAATTTTTAATATATCTTTTTTAATATTTATTACTATTTTTTATATTTTTAATTATAATATTTTTGTAAGTTTTTTGTTATTTTCTCCCTTGTATTTCCAATATTATTTCCATATATATATTTTTTCTTATTTATCAATTTTAGTTTATTTCTCTTTTCTTATTTAATAGATCTCTTAACAATTCTTCCCAAGACGCTAGTATGAATTCACCCTCTCACGCACGCTTCCAGCATCCTTGTTTTACATATGTTCATTTTCGCTTTCAAAGTGCTCTTCATCACTTATGCGCTCTTACACCTGCATATGAATGCTGCGCAAAGGGCTCGCACACACACACACACTAATACGATCCAATAAGCGTAACATAAGCTGCGTGCCCAGCAGAGTAAATAACGCGTTCTCATCATTAGAGAAATGGTAGTGAGTGAAGCTATGATTGTTTACATTGTTGTTGCACATTTTTTAATGTTCGGAGTTGACCTTCAGAATAATATGCATGTAATAATAGCTAAACAAGAGTGCTGACCGATTTGAGAAGAGTTTCGAATTTCGAAATTTGTGTTTTTAGAATCGCGGATTGCGAAATTAAGGAGAAATCAGCTGAATTATTCCAATTGAGTAATGCAATGTAACAGTAAAAATATGTATTTACAAGTGATAATGAGAGTGAGTAGATGTACTTCTTGACTGTTGGTGCGAATATATGTTAAAATTGGTGAAAAGTATTTGTTTAAAGTGTTAAATTGTACTATTATTTAGTTTAAAGTTAAAATCGTTAATAAATGCGAAAAAGTAGTGTCGTGAAAGTCGTGAATGGCGTAGTGCGTTAAATTGCTCGAAATTACGAGTGTCTATATTGTGCAGATTCCTTAAGTGCGGTTCGGGTTTGTGCGTGGGTGAGTAAATGAGTGTATGTATGAAAGCACGTCGTGTGTGTCGGGTATTAAGTGCAATAGTGTTATGAAAAAGACGGCGTCGTGTAATATTGCCAAGGCATGTTTAAAAAGGGTGAGTTTGTAACCAAATCCTTTTAAAGTTATACATATATACTATAAAATTTATATTTGTATTATTATTTATATATGTCTATAATACATTTCTGCCTGTATGTGCTTGACAACGGTCGATTTTTTTACCAAAAAATTGCTTATGTAGGAAATTTTTTTTGGGCAATTCTGTACAACTTTGTCTTAGAAACTCTGTAGTCTTAAAACCGGATTCGTGTCATCAATTTTTAAAGCGAAGTTTGTTTAGATATTAAAATCTTTTGTTCTTAGTTTTTGAGATATCCCAGCGAAATTTAATTTTTCGATGCTTTTTATACTCATGCAATAAGTTTCTTCAGAGTACTAACTATATTATAGTTTTGTTCAACTAACGGTTGTTGGGATGGATATAGGGTGATCAAGATGACAAGATGAGTTGAGAATCGGGTGACTGTCCGTCCGTCCGCAATAAAATTTCGCTTTAATAATTCTTATAATGTATTGTCCAAATCCAATTAAAACTTTTCAAGCCCCTAAGTACCGAATACGTAAAGCTCAGTATCTATACATGACTTTTAACCAAACATATCGGTCAATATGTGATATACATACATATGTATATAATTAAAAGTCAGCTATAATCCTTTTCTGACAATGGTTTGTCAAATATGCTTTGAATCGGCTCAATAATTTCCTGAGCCCCCATATATCTATAATAAAGATTTTCAAGCTTCCAGATGACTTTATGGTACATATTTATGGTCCTTTGCGCGTTGGCCACGGCGAATATCGCATTCGATGGAACGATGAGCTGTACGAGATATACGACGACATTGACATAGTTCAGCGAATTAAAAGACAGCGGCTACRCTGGCTAGGTCATGTTGTCCGGATGGACGAAAACGCTCCAGCTSTGAAAGTATTCGACGCAGTACCCGCCGGGGGAAGCAGAGGAAGAGGAAGACCTCCACTCCATTGGAAAGACCAAGTGGAGAAGGACCTGGCTTCACTTGGAATATCTAATTGGCGCCTGTAGCGAAAAGAAGAAACGACTGGCGCGTTGTTGTTAACTCGGCTATAATCGCGTAAGCGGTGTCTACGCCAATCAAGAAGAAGAAGATGTGTACACATACGATCCGAATAATTTCTTTGGAGATTATAGCGATGCTCTACATTTTAATCCATGTCAAATTTCGTTTAGATATTTTATCAAATAAAACCGTTTCCTACACAGGGACTTGAATTTAATCGGTCAGTTTATATATTAGCTATAGCATGCAATAGTGTTCCGATATCGGTGGTTCCGAGAAAGACCAACTTCATAGAGAGAGAGAGCGACGGGTACAAAATTTTAGGTCTTTAACTCAAAAACTGTGTACTATTTCCCGAATATACTTACTTGGAGGTATAAAAAGTTCGATATCTCCATCAGTTAAGCTCTCTGAAGTAGAGGGATGAGAGAAATTAAATTCGCAATGTGTTTACACTGCCATTCTTTGAAAATATAGTATAAGTATAGTTAAAGTATTTGAAGTTAAATAAACTCTACTATCTCTACTCTAATACTCTACGTCAATTCTAGATATTTGTCTTTTTGTTGCTCTTCGTTAATGGTTTAGATCCCGGTATAGAAGGGCAATCATATTGAAGTGTTAAGAAAGAAAGGCCATTGCCCACGGTAAGGGTTCTAGCTTTTTTTCTTTACTTATGGGGTTACGAGGTACGAGTCTGCCTTTCTGACGACTATCGCTATCTCGACTACATTAAATCATAACGAGAAAACATACTCTTCAGCCATGTATAATAGTAAAATTGTTCAACCCATTTCAACTACATATCACCGCCATTTTTAGGCACTAGCTTTTAGCTTAATTTAAAGCTCTTTGCATCAATTTAAACTTTAAGCTGTAAAAATGGTTGGCGCGCTCATAAAATAGTATCAGTTTGCACACAGTGAGGCGTAACCCGGCGCTATTCAGATGGAAAGTATTGTGGGGAGCAAATAAATTTCCCGAAAACCAATATGATAAAGCTGGTTGTGGGTGTTGTTGTTGGCGTACAATTTGCAGCCATACCCGCCAATAATTTTATGAAATATCATAAATAAAGTATTTAACGGTGCAACATTTATCTCGCGTGCGCAACAGCCAACCCAAAAGCTTTTGCTGTAAAAATTTTATAATTTTTTTGTTTTATTTTGTGTGCAGAGGATATGGCGCGTGTTAAACGAGTTGAGGCAGCGAGTTGGCAAAATAATGTGGAAAATATTGCGAACTGTGGCCTAACACATTTTCGCGTATTTCGTAGGGATATGTAATGAATAACAAAAAGATGCGATGTGTTAACGAAAAAATGTAAAGGCAAAGCATTTCACCGGCGTTTTCTATGTAGTGCAARGATAATAGAGAAAGTCAAAGTGGAAGTAGTAAACTTATGATTTGTAGGGAGTGTAGAGATGATAGGTCTTCGGCGGCACACAGAATGGCGAGCGGTAAGGAAAAGAAGTAGGTGTTAGGTAAGTGTGGCTCGGAAGGAAGCCTTTACTCCTAGGCTTACATATGTAAGTAAATGCTTCGTGTGCTTACAACTTGAACTGGCTGTTCATGCGTAAAGCAGCGATTTGCTTGCATGTACATACAGTGTGCATGCTGGAGCATTCTGAGTTTCGAGTTCGAGTATAAATAGTGCCCAACCTAAAAGCAATTTTTTTTTTGTTTACCGATATTTTTTGAAAAGGCGGAGGTTTGATGCTCGTGACCCTCTTTGCGTGTTCGCTTAGCGAAATATTTTAACACAAACAAAATAAAACAAGAAAAACCGTTGACTTCGGTTGCACTGAAACTATAATATCCTTMACAGGTTCAAATTTTCTTACAAAAACTTGCTTTYCATCGGTCAGTTTGTATGGCAGCTATATGCTAKAGTGATCCGATATTAAMRATTTCTTCTGAGGTTATATTGTTTCTTTRKAAAATGCTAYATGTCAAATTGTGTGAAGATATYTTTTGAAATAAAAAAGTTTTCCATACAAGAGTTGTTTTTTAAAGTTTAGTTTGTATGGCAGCTATATGCTAGAGTGATCCGATATTAACGATATCTTCTGAGATTTTATTGTTGTTGTCGAAACTAATATTTTATGCCAAGTTGTGTGAAGATATCTTGSYAAAWRAAAAAGTTTTCCATACAAAAACTTGCTTTCGMTCGGTCAGTTTGTATGCCAGCTRTATGCTAGAGTGAACCGATATTAAAAATTTCTTCCATGGTTATATTGTTGCTTCGGAGAATGCTTCATGCCGAATTTAGTGAAGATATCTTGTCAAATAAAAACGKTTTCCATACAAGAGTTGTTTTTAAAGTTTAGTTTGTATGGCAGCTATATGCTATAGTATGTAGTCCGATAGCAGCGATTTCGACAAATTATCAGCCTCTTGAAGAGTAAGGGACATGTGCAAAMTTTTAGATCAAAATCTCGTAAAACTGAGCGACTTATCCGTTCAAGAATTTATTTTCTTAAGCAACGTACCTTATCTCTGCAACCACAAAACCCSTTAATTACCGCTATAACTGATATATAACATTGCGTGCACGTGTGTKGCGCGCATAAAACGTCAGCTCTTTGAACAGTTATGTGCCATTGTCGATTTGCGATACGATTTGTTGCGGTAATTCAGCGCACGTTTGCCAAATAAAATTATAGCTTAACCAAAAAGCAACAACAACAGCAAGAAAAACACGCTTTAACTGTAGCATAACGTGAAGTGCACTCGCACAGCAAGCGACGCCACTCAATCGCCCAACGAGCATGTTGAACCATAACCAACAGCAGATCAAACCAACGACTGCCTTGTGCTTACTTGCCGGCGTTATGCACTGCCTGCCGCACGCCAACCGCTTCTATCCGTYTGTCTTATATGCGAATGCACAGGGCCTTTTTCGCCACAGTCACAGTCGCATTCGCATGCTCGTTCTCATCAATTCTCATTTAACTTTTYGTTTTTCGGTTACATTTGCTTGGCTGCTGCACCTACGACCCGCATTCATTTCCTCACACACACACACTCATCCCACTTATTTGCAATTTAAGTTTTTCTTGCGATTTTTCGTGTTTTTTTTTTTGTTTTGTTTTTTTTTTGGTTTCCTTTGCCAGCGTCATTTTCGCAGCAGCAATTTCGCACAATCGCCGATTTTCGTATGATTTTCTTATACGATTCATTGGCTCATTGCGCCAGTCAGCCGGTCGCTCAGCGCATACAAATACGTACACGAACTTCATTTATTCCTTCGTTCGTTTATTCATACGCTGCGATGTAGCACTCAGCCTTCTTTTGTTGCTTTCTTTCGTTTATTGATTTGCACTTGATGCTGCTTGCTGGCGTTCCTTTTGCTCCTCGTCTTGCACTCATAACTTTTGCCATTCGGAGGCAAGGCATGCTTTGCGCCGCAATGTCCTTCGATATCCGTCGTTCGTCCGCACATGCTCGCACTTCCTGTAATAGAGTTTTATGTGCGTCGTGTAAAATATGCTCACACCGCTTCAGTGTGTGGCCCACATCGTGCATAGTGGCTGTGCCGGGGCGCAGCAGCTGCTCATTGGTTCCGCTTCCGTATCGCCCTCGGCGTGTAGTTATGCTATTTTTGCCTTAAACAAGGATCACTCGCCGGGTTATCGCACGCTCATAACTTACTTTATGGATTTTGCTTATTTCTACTTTATAGCACTCCTGTGTGTAGTAGAGAGTAGAGCCCAGCAGCCGCACATCGACGAGCGGAACGCTCCGGCGTTTACTGCACGTACGCTGATAAAGCCAGCCATYGGACCATACGTTTCAATTTTTTATTCGCCGCTGCGCTGTGGCGCTTTTTTCATCTTCGCTGTTCATCTTTTACATTTCGAAATGGTTAAGGCGTGGCTGCAATATATTTCTTCTTTTCACAGAAATTTATGTTTCAACGGTCTACACAAGTTGTGAGTGTGTGTGTGTGTGTTTGTTGAGCCGCAATTGATAGGGTTACAAATATCCGCAGATATATGGCAAGTTGTCTTACAACTCTATGCCGGCGCAATAACGGTAAGTGGGAGTGTATGTGTGCGTGTGTGCACTTGAGTGCTTCTTGTGCACGCTTCCGCTTTGTGACTGCGCTCACCTATGCAACTCGCACGCGGAGTTGGTATTTCTTATGGCGCAGCTTAACTTCTAGATGTCCATTAAGATTACATTGAGTTATGCGAAGAGTAATATACAAACATCTAAATCTTGTTTAAAGTATGCGTTGGAGTGCTGAAGTTGGAGTTCAGTTTTWGGAGTTAGAATACTGAAAAGTATTATGTCAAATAGAATAAGTACGGTCTTTAGCTTGTAGTTGGAAGTCCAAGCCTGCTTAACTCCAACTAAACGGGGATCCACCTCGAGCCTCCGTACTTTTTTTTAAAGAAAAAACAAAGAAATTCAAAACTTAATGGAAAATCTTTATTATCATTGGAAAGTACATTCTTTGGCATTTAATTTTTGGAGATTATCTATTTCAAATGTTGGCTGTGGCTACCATCGTTGGAGCATTTCGACAGCTAACTGGCGAATGACACGCGTGATGTTTTGCTCCAAGGTCGAAGAATGGACTTTACTTATCTGAACAGAAAAAATTCTACAGGTGTGATATCACACGATCCTGACGGCCAAACGACTGGACCAAAACGTGAAATGATCTGCTAATCGAAGTGTCAATTAATCGATCAATTAATGCGATTATTGCCTGCGAGACAAGATGTGGGAGAAGTGGTGCCATCGTGTTGAAACCAAATGTTCCCGAGATCACGAGCTAAAATTGCAGACATCAAATAGTCGGTTATTATGGCGTGATAACTGTCGCCATTGACGGTTACGTTCTCAACGTCATCATCTTTAAATAAATATAGACCGATGATTCCTGGACTCATAGCTCGTAGGCCTAGAGTAGAACGTAGGAGATCTACTAAACTGATTGCAAAGTTYATTTTGCCGCAATGGTAGGAGTTCTTACTGGACATAGTCTAAAAGGCATTCATGCTGTAGGGGGGAAAATTTATGTGGTGGAARTTGCAGTAAAAACATTTAGGYGATTATTCCGCCATTGTCCAATATWTCAAATAYTGAGGTTGAAACACATATGACACTTTCGACGAACCACAAGACGCCGAAACTGTCATTGTCCGCTTCAACAAGAGGATTTAGTTTAATGTAATGTAGTCGACAGTGAAAAATTGGGTCTTCTCGGGATCGTCAAGTGATTTCATATAGACAAAAAGAGCGTTTACCCTATAATGGTACGAGTGGTTTTACAAGAATTATCCTGTAGGCTTAGGTGTATCGTTAGACATTCAATCTACTTACCTTCCTACTTCTATTGGTCTGTCGTCACATGATCTTCAAGTGATGGACAAAGACAGTGGTTATCCAATAAAAGTGGTGAATTGAATTAAGCCGCTTAACCACTTCTTGGAGTACGTCAATTTTGCAAAATATTACTTTTGGGCTCATAAGTAGATTGCGGCTTTTATCAAACCRATTTTTGTTGAGAAAGAATTCATTTAGCGGTCTCTATTTCAATATTTCCAATCAGCACGCACTTTCGCTGTCAAATTTACTTTCCCTACTCGAGAATAAGCCACAGAAACACTTTCATGACCACGCACAACGCATGTACAATTTACAWACTAACGGTGTGCTTATACGCCTCCATTATTGGGTTAATCAAAGTAATATGTGTAGCATGAAGTTGGCTGCGATTGCAAATGTTACATTGCACATTGCCTTTTCATATGTTGGCAAAATTTCTAATAAAGCCATAATTGCACGCAGACCTTAGAGGGAAAGACAAGATGATTGTGTATATATAATACATAAGAGGTTAGCTGAAAAGTCCCCGGCCGGACACATAACTGGCGCTACTAGGATTACATCCATGTGTAAATGTGACAGTCGGATCTTTAGTCATGGAACTTCTGTGATTGTGAAAAAATAGATGAAAAGAATTTTTCATGTTAATACAATTTGGTTTTTTGAGGGAAAAAAATACAGCCAATCCAAAACTTCGCTTGATAACGAGCTTCCGAATACCGCCCTAGGAAAACCAATCATCAAGGATTGTTATGCAAGGTGAAATGAGTACCGAAGGTGAAGAAGGTAGTTAATGCCCAAAAGAGCTTGTTACCGACGAAAACATCAAAAAATGCACAAAATAATTTTGGATGAACGTAAAGTGAAGTGGTTCGAGATATCAGGTACTCTAAATATATCTACTGAATGCCTACATCATATCATTCAGGAATATTTCGGTATGAGAAAGCTCTCTCCAAAGTTGCTGTCGCKCGARCTCACTTCTGACCMAAAACAACGACGAGTTGATGATTTGGAGCAGTGTTTGGAGGTGTTCRAGTGTAATATACGCGAGTTTTTGCATCGATATGTGACAATGGATAAATCATGGCTCCATCATTTCACTCCGAAGTTCAATCAATAGTCATCCGAGTGGACTGCGTCGATGGATACGCTCTAAAGCGTGGAAACACGCAAAAATCGGCTGTCAAGGTTATGACGTCTGTATTTTGGGATGCACATGGAATAGTTTTTATTGACTACCTTGAAAAGGAAGTACTATCAACAGCAACTATTACATAGCGTTATTGTACCGTTTGAAGGACCGAAAAACGTTCGCATTTAAAGAAAACGAAAGTGTGATTTCACCAAGTCAGTGAAAACGATGGCAAAATACGTGAATTGGGACTCGCTTAACTTCCGCATCCACCGTATTCTCGAGATCTGGTCTCCAGCAACTATTTTCTATTCTCAGCTCTCAAAAGAACGCTCGCTGGGAMGCAATTTTCATTGAGTGCAGAGGTGATAGCCGAAACTGAGGCCTATTTGGAAGCAAAGTATAGATCGTACTACCAAAATGATATCGAAAAGTTGAAGGGTCGCTATAATCGTCTATGTTTATATATACTTTGAATACAAAAAAAAAATTAATTTGTCAAAAAAATTTTTGTTACTACGGGAGGCCGAGGACTTTTCGATTGACCAGTTAGCTACAAACATATGGTACATGCCTAGCGTTTATTCAGATGTCATACGCACAGTTATCATATATTCAGAAATTCATTCAAATATGCAGCAGCCGCTTTGACTGTTGAKTTGCAAATGATGGGCGACAATGTTGCCAACTATGTGTGTGTATGGGTATTTGTGCGCATCTACAAGCATAATTTGCGGTCATAACCGTATTGACTGGCGGCATTATTGGCGTTGATTGCTCAGTTTGTCGGTGTGGCAGGCAACGACAATCGTTAGTGTCATTTGTTGCCGTTGCGCTTGCTGGCTCGTTTTAGACGTTTACAAGTAGATATGCGTGTATATATGTGTATTTGGTTGCATATGGCTGGCAGACATAGCAATTTCAGYTGATATCGCAGTTACATGGCGAACTGAACTCTCACATATGGAAACATAGATACAGCAATAAATACATATATATGTATTTATATATTTGTATATGTACGCTTAAAAAATATCTAGAACCTAACTATATACATATAACCATGTCGTTCCTTTATACCTCGTAATATGTTTACTTACCTTTGTGTGTATATACATATGAGTGTGTTTATTACCATTACTTTGCGGCAGCCGCCTGCAACACAACCAAACGCCGGTATAAATACACATCACTGTAAACAATATTATATTAATTTTTTTTTTTGTTTTTGTTTACAAAACCTTTAACAAAAGGTAAACACACGCTCGCAAACAAATAGAAACAGCTCAGCCGCGTATAAAACCAACAAAAACAAAAGCAATAATAATAGGTAAACAACCAAAACCGAATAGCTGTAATAAACGAAAAAGCATGTAACAACGCGTAGCGCTCCCAAAGTATCTAAGTATCTGCGTGCGCTGTGTAAATGCGCGACCGCTCTATATCGCTTTTGTTTGTGTGTTTGCTRTTGCGGCGGTTGGCGGTAATTGCCTGTATGCATGGAGCACACGCGGCAATATCAGCATGAAGAAGGTTTCAGCAAAGTCTGTATATATTGTGAGGGATTTTTGTTAAAAAATAATGCAACAACAACAAACATAATAAGTAATATTATATGTCAAAAATGAAATTATTTTTTATTGAATAAAAAAATATTTTGAAAAAAAAAACTATTGAAAAAAATTTAAATATTGAAAATACTTTTTGAAAAATATT
>NW_017535675.1:385304-404762 GCF_001853355.1 Bactrocera latifrons | reverse complement strand
TTCGATTGAACACCCGCCGATAGTGGTTGAAAATTTGACGAAAAACTCACGAAGAATCAATGCAGTATGCGACGGTGCATTATCGTGTTGGAAAAACTTAGAGCTAATCCCTCGGCCCTGGCAGTCGGAAGTCATTGTTGCCTAGACATTAACGCGAATCTTTTTTTTTTTTTTTTTTTAAGAAAAAATTGAGTGATCGTACTTTTACTTTTCTTAGACCCAAATTATCTTTCAAAATGGTTTTCACTGGTGCTTTCGATATTCCAACGTGGACAGTAAGACCTCTGATTGTTAATCGCCGATTTTCAAGCAAAAAATCTTTTATTTTATTGCCGTGCTGATCATCAGTTGATGTCGATACACAGTTTAATTGAACTTCTTTGTAATATAATTTCACTCTACGTAAAAATCTTCGGAATCACATTATGTACTTCAGTAAGGCAAATGTTTACTAAACACTAATKATTATTTTGTTATGATATTTGGCACAGATGTCACTGAAAGTCATACCAAACCAAAAGAAAAATTTCAATGAATGAGCTTTCGCGCGAAATTTATATTAAAAAGTCGTACTATTGTTTGCCCTCAATAGTATATACCGTCAACTGAAATGCAAAACAACATATCATCAAAAAATATTTGTGGTTTTTTTCGCTTACGATTTACTGCACTGTATTATATAGCTAGATTTGTAAAATTCAAGATTATCAAGATATAACCTATATATAGGTTACCATTTTATTAACAAAACCCAAATATTCTTTTAATATCAGTGGTGTCATTATATCGTTTTTCCTTCGCCGGCAAACTTATGAAAAGTGTTATACTCTTTTGCATTTTATGTACATACATATGTACGCTTTGCCGCCCTGTACCGCCAGCCGTGCTTCGACTCCTGTTTGCGCTTGGAAGGCGATGTRCAGCGCAATGTGATAAGATAATTTAAAAATATCCAAAATAAATAGTATGYAAATGCCAATATGCGCAGGTATAAGGGCACACATACACTTATGTCTGTATGTGTGCATGAGTATTTGCGTGATACAATTTGTAGCAATGTTAATAACGCATATGCAACATATGTGGACGGCCGTGCGCGTTGTCAAGCAAATGGAAAAGGGCTTGATCTTATAGCGCATACATGAATATGTGTGTATATATAAATAAATATTTGCASATGAATCGAATCGCAACGAATTGATTTCTGGCTTCTGTGCGCTGCCTGAGTATTTGCTTTTTCCGTCGGCTCTTGCGAAATTGTATTGGCGTCAGTTGCCACCGCATAAATTGTAGTCAGCTGGCATGGATAGGCCGGAATTATATGCAAATTCCAGTGAAAAATAATAACCTTAAATCTACATATAAATGCAATAGCCCAAGCACACACACACACACAGCCGTAGAAAGTGAAAAATAAAGGCATACAAGAAATAATGGCGCCCACGCAWAGCTCAAATGAATTTTTTCCAGCTTTCACAAGCACTACTTGTGATAACGGTACTTGTAGCACTTATTAAATATGTATATACGCATACATATAGCCAAACACACACCCACCTCTATTTAGTGAAAGTAATCACGATAACGGCATTAATAATGCATCGTACCCACATAATACTTTTTTCTGCACAAGTTTAATCTGCTATCAGTCACATATTAACAGCTGTCAGAAATTCCCACACCAAAATAAGTGCCATAATTTATATAATCATATTGTGTGGTCTTATCTGCTTATCGGAGTTGCATAACTTAACGCCCAGCTGGGGGCTTAACACTTCACATTCCATGCCAATGATGCACAGTTAAGCACCGCGCTCRGCCTTTACGGGCATGAAAGGGAAACCAATCCATTTTTTTTAGGATCGAATACATATAATACAAATGCTTGCATTGATAACGAAGCGCGCATCGATTTTTTGATAACTACTATATATGATTATTGATATTAAATGGAGGCCCGTGGATTATCTCTTTAAAGAGAGAAATACCAAAAAGTACCATAAAACTGTCAGCAAAAGTTTGATGAGCATGCCACAAATCAAATCTTGTCTGAAAATGTGAAACAAATAAATAAAATTAGGCGAGAATTATATACACTTTTATTTAATTTTATATATCTATACCATGAAAGGAGTATATTATTTTTGCCACATGTCAAAAGTAAATGTCGGAGATCTTATGAAGTAAAATGCTAATTGAATTACAGTTCACGTTCTACCGTAGTAAAAACACAGTTTTTTTTTGGGAAAATTCGTTCTTTTTATACAACATAAAGTAGTTGCCTTCAAGGATGATATGCTGTTTATTGAAACCTTCCAACTTTTCTATACCTTTTCTTGTAGTACGATTTGTTCATTGCTTCAAAATAGTCATAAGTTTCGGTGAACACCTCTTCAATCGATTACTTCCCAGCGAGCATTCTCGTTCTGAGAACGGAAATTAGTGGATGGAGATCTGATCTGGAGCATACGGCGGTAGACATTCAGAGTTTTTTGCCATCGTTTTCGTTGACTTGTCATGCGGTGCATTCTTCTTCTTTACTAGCGTGGACACTGCTTACGCCGTTATTACCGATTTTACAACAATAACCACTTTTTTGTTGTTTGGCGCCAATTGGATATGCCAAGTGTAGCCAGGTCCTTCTACACCTTGGTCTTCACAACGGAGTGGAGCACTTCCTCTTCTTCAGCTTTCTCCGGCCGGTATTGCGTCGAATACTCTCAAAGCTSGAGTGTTTTCATACATACTGATGACACGATCTAGTCAGCATAGCCGCTGTTTCTAAATTCGCTGAATTATGACAATATCGTCGGATATCTCATTCAGAACTTCTTTAATTCGCAAAGAACCATAAATCTTCCGTAAAAGCAATCTTCCGAACACTCCAATGGCCGACTCATCAGATGTTGTCATCGTCCACGCCACTCCTCCTTATATAAGGAYGCGGATGATGATTACTTTAAGAGTTTGGTCTTCATTCGTCGTGAGATGATTTTACTTCTCAATTGCCTAGTCAGTTTGAAGTAGCACCTRTTGGCAAGAGTTATTCTGCGTTGAATTTCRWTTTTGACATCGTTGTTAGTGYTTATACTGGTTCCAGGATAGACGAAATTATCTACGACTTCGAAGTGATGACTGTCAACACTGACGTAGRAGCCAAGTCGAATGCSACGACTTTTTTCTTGATGACAGCAGATATTTCGTCTTGCCCTCGTTCACATTCAGACCCATATGCGATGTTGTGGATGCTTTTYCCACGGCAGTTGSCGCAGATTTTGGATTCAAACTTTTTCATAGTGGGGCAATGCAAGTYTGGGAACGTCATCGTCATCGATTGGGAAATTCTTAATGCSTTTGCAGTGRTCMTTATCAAAAGGTGATCCCTCATCTGAGGCTGTTTTGTCCCTTTCATTGGTCGYGTCCTTTATTTCCTCTTTCATTTGGTGTGTTCAAAATCCAGCTTACAAACCGGGGTTTCGTCTTCTCACTTCAGCTCGTCTTCAAGCGGATGTTTTTATTTTGCTTATTCAGAGTAAACTTGGTCTAAGAGTGGAAATCGTGAGTAGCTTAAGCCAGATGTAAAATAGGCGTTTCTGGCCACTTGCAAGTGAATGACGCTCACAGAACTTTCCTCACTTSTTTGAAATATKTAGAAGTKCCATYCTCCAATTTCTATATAATATAGTTATATTGCGAACCGTATATTTGAAGACAGACGTGTGCTTTACACTACAAATTTGTTGGACATATGCTGCCTAGTTGCGCTTCGATGATCTCTCGAAACGTATATAGCAGATGGACTACTTTTCAAATCTTCGTTGTAAGTGGTGAACCTAGTTAAGCGCCGCGTACAAATTTTATAAATAGGAGCATGAGCGTCAGGGTTGATTRTGCAGTTGCAATCATCAGATAATTTTCATGATTGATTATTATCCTAACGTTAATCATAGCTTCCATTAAGAATTCTTAAAATAATTATATTTTTTTTTTGTTGTGCAAAGTAGGGGAAAAAATTGCGTAGGGAAGAAYATTTCAGGTTTTAGCTATGCAATTATCGAAGTTTACAAAATAGATTTGTAATTTTATGCAAATATTTACATTTGTTTGCATACTTTAGGGCGTTGAACCACGAAAGGGTACGTAAGCGGCTGCCATTCGATCGAGCACTGTGCAGCACAATGCTGAATGTTGCAACCTTTTCAAAGCACTTCACTTGCCATACGCTGACGCACAACGACCCTTTTGCACCCTAACCCAAAAAAMAAAAAAAAAAAAAAAAAACTTTATCGCACAATCAATAGCCGCGCTCCTTCGGCTTTTACTTCAATGCAATTCAATTCGATTTGACTCTTTAAAGTGCACAATAAACACATACACTTCGATTTTCGATTTCTTTTGTGCACGAAAGATTTTACTTTGATGGCAGCAATTGTTGGCTAGAACCGTTGTGGGAAAGACGCTGACAAAGCAATTTGCGTAGACTTCCTAATTGATAGCCTCGGGGAAATTTACGCACACGCACTGCAAAAACAACAAACAGAAATCAGCAGCAAAGTCATAAGGACGMTGAGCAAGAAAATAACAAAAAATTGCTGTGAAGATTCAAAATCAAAAAAAAAAGTTGGGCTGAGCGCGCGAGGGTAAGCTGTGTGGCATAAAGAACTCGGCGCTCGGCTGCTTTGCGAATAGCTAACAAACAATGAGGAATCAAATTATTTTAATGATACACAAATTGATACTTTGACACAAAATGCTGCGCATACAGAAGGGGGAAGCTGGCACATAAACACACATACAAAGCGACATTTTACAAATTTATAAGCACCTATGCATACACACACACACATATATATARAGATCGCGGCAAAACGTCGCACAATGGCATGTGAAAAGAAGCCGTTAAACAAGAGCGCTGTTGGCGTCAGCGCTGATTACATTAGTCATCATGATGATGAGCATGATGCTGGCGAAAATTGTATAACAACAAGCATGTGGAAATAGCAAAACAAGCAAGCGCCCAAAATAATATGAGTAACGCAGAGAATAGCTGTAATAGTAACAATAACAAAACACATGTGTGCTGTAAAAATATTTACCAGCAAGCAATTTACAGGAATATTGGCAGGATGAAGCATACAATGAAGCGCTTACATTGTTTTGTGCAGAGCAGGCTGAAAGCGAAGGTGAAAATTTTTTGTTGAGCGAATTTTTTAAGCAAGGAAATCTCTTAAGGGGGTATTCTAGTCTAGAGGCTCGAATTTCGCGCTTTTTCCAACAATTAATAAAAAAGAAGCACTAGAAATTTTACTATCCGTTTTTTTTATCATTTGTTTATTAAACTAAGAAGCGTACACAAAAAAATTAAAAAAAAAAAAATTCGTCGAGTTATGCGTAAGTAAGAAAAGGGGGAGGCCGTGTCCTCATCGCCATGAAAAATGAAACAGTGACAGATTTTTAATGAGTACGAATATCGCTGTCATGAAGCAGCAAAAAAAAAAAAAAAAAAAAAAAAAAAAAAAAAAAAAAAAAAAAAAAAAAAAAAATGAAATCATAAAATGGCGGCTACTCAAAACAAAAAAGTCAAATTTTCCACTAATTTTTCAATTTTGTCGATTTTTTTTTTTTAATATTACAAACTTCAAATTTTTATTTTGCTTCTAGTGATAGAGATATATTCGAAGAATATTCATGCCAAATTTCAAATAAATCCACTGATTAGAACTTGAGATATTGTGGCTAACGCATCAAAAAAAGGAGTTTTGAAACGCGTTTAAAGTTTTACGTTAAGTATCGGGCAGATTATAGATAGATATTAGGTTGTCACAAAAGTCTTGCGGTATTTTCGCTAGTTGGCGCTGAGAGCGCGTAGTTCTAGTTTTGTTCGTCGCATCGGGTCATGCTATACCTTTTTGAAAAGCTCATTTCACGCGCTAACACGTGTTTGATTGATTGTCGTTTCTTTTAATACGTTCGTGAGTTATAGCGTCGCAAACATGGAGCAAAATAAAGAGAAAATACGGCATATTTTACAGTATTACTACGATAAAGGCAAAAATGCATCTCAAGCCGCAAAGGTGCAGTTTATGAACCCGATACAGTTTCCATTTCCACCGCACAACGATGTTTTCAACGTTTTCGTTCTGGTGTAGAGGTGGTCGAAGATGCGCCACACTCCGGAAGGCCTGTCGTCGAAAATTGCGATTAAATCGTTGAATTGGTCGAAAGAGACAGGCATAGTACCAGTCGCAGCATCGGTCAAGAGCTGAGCATGAGTCGTCAAACCGTTGTAAAATAAAAATATATATATATATAAAAAAAAAATACCGCAAGACTTTTTTTGACAACCAATACATAGATAGTTCGCTCAACCGTTCTAGTTCCCACGTCACTAAAATGGCTATAACTTTGAAAATAATTTGGGTTTTGAAAAATCTTTTATGGGAGATATTTTTGAATACCAAACCTATCGAATTATGAAAAAACGATTTTTTGAAATTTCTAGACTAGAATACATACCCCCTTAAGCTTGGTAACCACATTAACCAAAGCGCTTTCCAATGGTTCAAGTAAAACTATTTATATATGTTTGTACTTTTTCGACGATTGTTCGCAAATTATATTGAGGGGAAAAGCTTAGTTCAGAGATTATTATAGTCTTATCTAGAGATAAATAGTTGATCCATTTCGAGGCTCTACTTTTTTAATGAAGAAACACATAAACTTCAAACTCAATCGGAAATGTTTATTATTATTCGAAAGAATATTGTTAGGCATTTATTTTTTGAAGATTATCTTTTTCAATGCTGGCCACGGCTACGGCTCAGAAGGTCCATCCGTTCAGTTCAATTTTCGTTGTGTTGTTCGAGCATTTTGGCTGGTAACTGGCGAATGACACGCAAGGCCAGAATCGAAGCAGTCGCCATGGCTGGTTACGTTCTCAAAGGCGTAATTTTTGTAGAAAAATCAACCGATGATCCCACCAGCCTACCGTTGCTTTTTCTGGATGAGATGACAGCTCTTGAATCTCATTAGGTTGTTCTTCGTCCCAAATGGGGTTTGTTTACACCCCTAATGAGCCAGAAATGGAGCTCATCGCTGSAGAAAATTTTGCTCGACAACATCGGATCTTTTTGGAACTCTTCAAGAGCCCATAGAGCAAATCAATATAGCTTGGGAAAGACGAGCGGCTTTAGTTCTTGCACAGGCTGTATTTTTTAYGCTTCCTATTTAAGATCGGAAAGTAAAAAGAGCTAAATCGATCCACAGTCCGTCAGTCCGAGTTGCTGCTAACGGCGCCGCATCGACTCTCCGAGGTCCTCAAGTACACTCTCAGTTACTGCTGCTATATTTTCTTCACTGTGTGGTGGACGTGGTCTATTCGGTCGAATATTATCCAGTAATGACAGCTTGACACGACTCACGCGAGATTTGTCAAAAAGCGGCTATTGATAAAAGTACCTCTACTTGGATGATCCGTTAAATGTTTTAATAAATAGTTAGGTCCGATATTGATTGCAATAAGTGCTGTAAGCTGGTATGTTCCAAACTGCAGCTTACCGCTCTTAAATTCTTATAGAAGTAAGTTGTTATCTTCATTAGAAAACACTCTGCTCAGGTATATGCATACACCTAGAAATTGGGCTGCTATTGAGAGCTGGCGGTGTTGCTTCATCAACAGCAGCCAACGAATATCGTGCATAGCTACGCGCTGTAGATGCCAAGGAAAGCGTAAATTGTGCGCTTGTATAATGAATTAGTAACATTCTCTTCAAATACAAACACACACACACCCGCAAAGTGGCTGAAATGAAAGCGYCACTCAATAGAGATGCGCCCGAACTGATGGTGAAAGGGGGAACTGCAGCCAGCCAACACACACGACTGTAACGAAGAAAAAATACCAAAAGAGAAAGCGAAAAACATTAAAAAGCAGAAAAATACATTTTCGATTTACCCGGTGAATGTAATTTCCTTATTTCGCAATGCATTATGCAAATTTGCAGGCGTTTTTCGTTGAAAGCAAGAAAGAAAAGCGTCGAAAGAAAGCGCACCGTAAACGTTTCATGAGCTTAAGSAAACATACATATATACTTACATGTRTACACACATATGCAYATGTWTGCCAACTCATATATTACCTACATATATGTGTATGTGATGTGCATATATTTCKCACTTGCACTACGGGTAGCGTGGAAATTGGAGTTCCACTTGAGAAATTTGCTGAAGTCACCACACACACACACACACATACACACATGTGCGCAAGTTYATATGCATTTACAACTTATTGTGCATAAACTTTCATACTTTTAAGTGACTGCACTGATGAGTTTGTAAGTATACGGCGGTTGGTAGGAGCGTGAAGCGTGCGCGCGGTGCAAAAGTATTACGGTGAAGATTGTATAAATGGGTAGTTAACCCGCGGGGGTAATTGCGACGTTTTACCGCTCAAATTTATACCAACTCGAATGTGCGCTAAATTTGTTAACAACATGCTTACACAAATATTACARGAGTTAGTGCCACACATACACGCATACCTAACTACACTCTTGGTACTTGCATTATAATGGGCTAATGGGTTTTCGAAAATAATCGCTAAGCCGCGTCCATTGATGGATATGCATATTTACGGTTATGTTTGTAGTTTTTTTTTTTTAATTTTTTAACTGTGTAATGTTTGCTCGTTAGCATTCATGTTAAGCGGCAATTATTAAGTTATAAACCGAAAATTTGTAAAGTCGTTTCTTTTAGTGCGCCATGCGAGTTTTTATACGCAATTAGTAGGTSGCTGCGACGTTTATTCGTCCTTGTAGTGCAATAAAAATTATGTTAAAATAAGAAAACACTTTAACTTCGAATTTTTTATAACATTAAAGGGCATAAAAAATATTTTTCTTGATTTTGATCCCTCAGTTTGTAAGGCAGCTATATGTTARAATAGTCCAATCTGAACAATTTTCAGGGAAATTTTACCCTTACTTTAGGGTATAATCCACGCCAAATTTCGTGAAGATAACTTGTCAAATAAAAAGGTTTTCCATACAAGAACCTAAGCCCGGTCGTTCAGTTTGACAGCTTAAGTAAAGTCCTAGCAAAGTTATTAGCTCTGCATTTTCCTGCAATACTGCTGTGATCAGGAACTCAATTCAGCCTGAATCTRTAGTAACTGAATGTTTGATATAAGTAGTCTAGACATCCTTTCACTAGTATTGAGCGCACAGCCAGCGTGATCRGGGCTAATATTGCTACCKTGCTATCGGATTGCGTAGTCATCAYGTTGAAGTAGGYTGCGCTTYGGRTGMGTWGATCTACTTCTARCTTTATGGTAACTATCTGACCTTGGAAGACGCTGCTAATCAGGAAACCTAAAACAGGAGTCGACGAAAAGTTCCTAATAGTAGATTAAACCACCAACACTCCGCGAAAGCTATGTTCCATCTGTAAAAAGAAAATAGAGCTACGTGAGTAGAGAAACGACAGCCAGGGTGAGGCTGCAGGATTCAGGTATTTGTGGAATTAAATCAAAGTATRCGAKGATTCCGGASTACCCAGGATGRAACGAATYAAAAGACAGCGGTTGCGCTGGCAAGGTAATGTTGTCCGGATAGAAGATAATACTCGAGCTTTGAAGGTTTTCGATTCAGTACTCGCCGGTAGAAGCAGAGGAAGACCTCCACCACATTGGAGAGATCAGGTGGAGAGCGAGCTGGCTGCACTTGGTATCTCGAATTGTCGCAAAATTGCGAAGAGAAGAAACGACTGCTATTGTTAACTCGACTAAAATCAATATGCTTCAATGCACTTGCTTTCTTTATTTAGCTAACAATAGCATTCAGACTAATCAGCGGTGTCCAATTACGAAATGAAGTTCTTATCGGCTATTATTAGTTGTTTGTGCGCGAGCTACAGATGTGCATAGCTGAACGAAGAACAACAAGAGCATACAACAGTTTTTGCTATCCTTACCAAATCAACCAGACATTTGAACACATATCTATTTATACACGTTGAAGTGTGTCCCCATTGTTTACGACTTCCAGGAAGGCTGCGGCGCCAAAGGCCGAGCTGAACACAATAACACTGTCGCTGCCGCTCAGCTGTTGTGTCAGCGGTGTTGATGTGAACGGCGCGGAAGTGTAAAAATAAACAGCTGATGTGTTGCCTGAAGAAAATATGATCCTTACAATGCAATGCATGTTTAGAGCAGGACATTCCTCAGAGAACAACTACACGGCTGCAACGCCTTCAACAAACGGTTTCGATCAGCTGCTTGTCTGGTATGTCAGGGATGCGTGTATGAAGCATGCTTGTTTTCAATGAGTTCTTTCTCATGGTTTGCYAACAGCATGTAGGGATGAGCTCAAGCGGGAAGTCACTTAAAGCGGTATGCATAACTTAATGCATCACCGCGGTGCAATTTAACTAAATCGACTCATTACTTTATGCAAATTTTTGTAGCCCATTTTTAAGCATATCAGGYAAACTTTCCCTTTTTTAAATATTAAATATCTTCATCAGCATTATTTTATGTATTCGTTGTGTTTCCTTCGATTATGCTTTCCTGTCGACCTTCGCCTAAGCGCGTCGATCGCTTCAGTTAGCACTCGTTCGCTTAGCTTCGGCTGCAGCAGCAGTCAGTGTGGCAGCATAAAAGGCCAATCGATCGTCCAACCGAAATTGTGAATTGTGTTGGTCATTTGCTTTGACAATTTGTCACACAGCTGCAATTTGTTTGCCCGCGGCTGGCGCGCCGCCTGTCAGTCGTGCACTTTACGACTACACATTGGCTTGACAACAGCGCCAAAGTGATTACCATTTACATAGAGTTCCCTTGCCGAATTTGCTCGTTGTGCTTCTATACAAAAAGCAATGACTTGCAGTTCCATAATTTGACAAAAATTTGTTGCTCTTGTTCTTAGTTTAAATTACCCGATTGACAAGTCAATTGTCAATAGTCATTATGTGCCTTCGTCCAWATGTTTGTTGTTTTCTTTATGCCTTTCAATGCGATAATTTGAGATAAATGTTTTTGGCGTAGAGACAAGCGTTGAACAGTTAGTGGTTTTAACAGGTCTGCCATCTGTTCGAAAAATGTGMTCTGTTAATGATCAATTTCGAACGATTTGAGGTTAGATATGTACCCGACGCTCCTCATAGATCGAGCAAAAATTATCACAAAGCCCTGAAATCGATACGGAGGGAATATTTATGTTAGTGAGAAACTAATCCAGAAGAAGGAGCTTATCTTCCATGGCCTCAGGAATGAGGCAACTGCGRTCAAGTATAGTGTTGGATCCTGGTTTTAAAAGAATGTTAATGGAATGGAGAAATTCTACAGGAACATCATGGAGCTACATGTTAGGTAGACACTGACTCGAATAAATTCCAACCAAGGACCAAATTTTTGATCACTTTTTGCAGCAATTGCTCTCTATAGCATTCCCAATTGACTGTAATATTATGGCTGGAAAATAGGAACCAATGGCTCTTAGCCCATAGATAATACCAAAAATTGACTTTTCGACGGGAACGGCATCTCAACAATGGTTTKTGGATTATAATCACTCTAGATGCCAAAATTTTGTTTATTAACGTACCGATTGAACCAAAAGTGAGAATCTTCGTTGAAGAAAGTTGTCTTCTGAGAATCGGGATCGTTGGCCAAGTCGATTTGAGCTCATTGRCCGAATATACGACGAGCTTAATGGTTATTCGGCTACCACTTTTGTACGAGTTAGATTTTGTAAGCTCTCAAACCCAAATCCTTGCGTTAGCAGATGGACTTATTCCGATCTTCATCGATATCCTAAAGCTTGACAGCCGCAATAGCGTTTTCGTTGCGATCTGTATGGCATCCCTGAAGAAGCGCATTAACCACTAGAAAAAATGTGTTGTGAAACCGATCTATGATTGCTCGAATTACCAACTCTGTTSGGCTCTGCTCTGCGCTGTCGACTGAATATTGGACACAACGGAACTATTGTTTTGGTAATAAATTTGTATGCCACTCCAAAGCGTGGCAAAACGCAAAAGACGACTGGCCTCAGTTGGTATGTCGTCTGTATTTTTGGATGCCCATGAAATACTTTTTATTGACTACCTTAAAAAAGGTAAAACCGTCAACAGCGAATATTACTTACCATTATTGTACCATTTGAAGAACGAAATCGCGGAAAAACGGTTGCATATGAAGAAAAAGAAAGTCGCTTAACTTCCGCATCCACCGTATTCACTAAATCTTGTCTCCAATGACTATTTTCTGTACCCAATTCTCAAAAGAACGCTGGCTGGGAAGAAATTTTCATTAAATAAAGAGTTAGCCGAAACTGAAGGCTAGTTGGAAGCAAAGTACAAATCGTACTACAAAAATGGTGTCGAAAAGTTGGAGGGTAGCCCTTAAAGGAATCTGTATTGAATAAAAAAAATTAATTTTGCTGGAAAAAATGTGTTTTACTATGGTAATCCGGGGACTTTTCACTGGACCTGTTATTCTAAGCAGTTTGCCGAGAAGGTCGTACAAAAATAGTTGCTTAGAAATCTTAGCCAAAATCACATTCTTCAGCAGCTYACAGACCATCAAACGTTTTGCTGATCAGTCCTCGACCCTCGTAGTAATATTTTCTGTCCGCATAAACATTTTGTATATTAATATTTTTTCTCCTAATGTGTTACGACTTTCTGCGTAATTCTTATTTTTATAACGGTATTTTGTGCAACCTGCCGCAAGCTTTCTTGAAATTGTTTCAAAACKATTCCGCTACTATTCCTTCCATCTTGCTTTCCGCCGCATATGTATGTGGCATGACCCCAGAAAAAATTACGCTTACTACTAACACCACGAAGCATTCTTCGCTGCCGTTTGCAAACCCCAAAATCGTGCTTAACATCACCGTTATTTGTACATTTTTCGCAGCAGTTCAATTTCGAAATTATTCGCATATTCCGAATTCTCCACAGCATAAATTCTCATTTGCTAAAAGCGTTGCGAATGCAGGCATGCATGTGTGGGTGGAATACATTTGTCAGTGTGTGTGAGTAAGTGTGAGTGGTTACATCTGTGTATATGTGTGTGTATTATGTGGCAACGGCGGCGGTCTTAATTAAGAACCGAAATCAACATTTTCCATGAAATATGCCAACCGCAATGAGTCGCCGCTGCGTGCGGCTGCATATAATTTCGAGAATTTGCGAACGYAACACACACACAATACACATGAGCAGCAGCCGCAGCAACCATTACAACAACAGCCACAACGCCGTGAGTAATAAAGACAACATTGTAGGCCAGCTAAAAATGCGGCAACACAAATTGCACAGCAGCCAGCCAGGATCGACTCGACTCGACTCGTCGGCGGCAGAGGAGTGCATAGAGCGCTACGCCGCGAYGCCTAGGGTCTGTCATGCATGCGAAGCTGCACATTTGTTAATACACACATGCTCATGCATGCATGCATGTTGGTGTTCGGGTGCGTGTGTGTTCGTGATATTCAGTGAACAGCAGTCGCCACTAATGCGGCTTCATTAAGCAATGACTAGCGCTTGCCGAGCTGCTGAGCCGGYTGACTGCCTYCCAGCTTCGTTATTGYTGTTTTTGCTGYGGCACGGTAGTATTGTTGTYGAACGGCGTACTGTTGCTGTGCGCTTGTTGCTGCTGCTGCAAGGTGTGCYAGCATGCGCRCATATTTTTAAAGGCACYGTAACAATAACAACAGCAACACCTAACTACCAACGCAAAGTAGAGCGGCTGGTTGCATGAATGCATGCATGCCGGGCGTAACTTGGGTCCTCACAAATGAACGCGCACAGCGTCGGCAAAAAGTGCAAAAAAAAAAAAAAACGCACATAGAATAGTACAACAACAAAAACAGTAAGGCATGTATTGTTGTATGTTGGGTATTAATGTGACTGCGCCAACGACGCGTTCGGCGGTTATTTTCGCTTCAACACCGCCTACACGGAAGCGATGCAAACGAGACATACGAGAATAGCGACACAAGTGTGTGTGCATGTGTGTGTGAGTGTCCTTGCCGGCACATGCACATGTCCTTGTTGTTTATGTATTTCCTGCAGTCATTTATGCTACTGGTGACCACTCACATGTGAAGTGCCGCGTCTGTATTGGTGTAACGTATCGTTTATATGCATGTTTGTGTAGCTGTGTGTGTGTGTGCGATAAAAAAAGTAAAAAAAAAAAACAACACGAAATACCGCTTAAAATTAACAAAACTATAAAAATGCCTCAAAAATGTGTGGGAAAAAGGAAACTATGCGTTGCGGCGGTGGAAGGCAGCGAGGCAGCGCGATAAGCAAAATAGTGGCATAAAACGGGCCACGGAAAAATGCCATTCCATTTCGGTAACGGCTGCAAATTATTCACAGTGCTTCGCGACTGCCGCAGCACCGAAATTCAAATAGTAAAAAAAAATTCAAAATAAAAGGTATAAATAAACAAGTAAGGAAGCGCTAAGTGCGATCAAAACCGAACGGTTCATACTCTGGCAAGCTGCAACTATTAAAGCCGTGGTAATAAATATAGAAGCAAAACGTCAGCYAAAGAATCGGAATCCAAGCAATTACTTATATAAATCAATCTATATAGTTGAACTAACCCAACTCGAAGTTCACCAAATTTCTTAAAAATTCTCTTCCATAACTCGAAGTTTGTTTTTTGTGTATTATGGTGATACGAATGTTTTTTTTTCTCGGGTTAGTGGGTAGCAAATGTCTTCCGCATCACGCATTCGGGGTATGTGCCACTTGCAAGTCACTAAAACTTTCCACCTAAGGAACTGTCGCCCAACCTGGCTTCTTACACCTTCATTGAGTGACTTACAACTGAGCACCTGCGTCCAGGTCCCGTTTTTTTCGGCGTAGCAAAATTGCTGCCTATTTCTGGATACACCTCCTATATTTTCCGCTCTACAGCATGACACCATTTAAATTGTCTACAAATATTGGGCCAAATAGGTCTTCTACAGCGGTTCGCTCCCGTTACGCATACATTTAAAGAATGTGTGTTCTGTGCTCTTCGACTATACCCATTCTGTGATGATCCTTTCATAAATTCGCGAGTCCAGATAGCAGCTATGTTGTATGGCACATGCGACTTGTCCATAAGCTTAAATCTCTTAAAAGTCTGAACGTCCATCTGCTACAACGCTCATTCACCAATCTGCATTGCTATGCGTATATCGTGTCTTTCTTAATTCGGTCAACTTTTTTTCTTTCTTCTCTTTTTCGTCAGTTTTCTTTAGCTCCCACAGCTGTTTTCTCTCTCTGAGGGCTTCAATGTGCTGCCACTGGCCACTACTTTACGTTGCTTTTTGCTGCTTTTCCTGCAGCGTGCAGCGTGCTGTATTTGTACCCAGAAAGTTAATATGAGGTCCAGTCTTATGGATAATAATTCACAGTCTTCTGTGTCCTTAGACCTGTACATGACCTAATTCAGCTTTCTTCGAGCTTCCTCTATGTTTCGAGCTATGATTACTGTTGCAGTGTCGATCGCGTAGCGGATTAAATATGATTTGTTTGACAATTCAAGTTTTATTCCGTCATATTTAATATTTCATAGTTCTGCACCTAAAATGAACCCTTTTGAAGCTCCGCACGTAACTTCTATTCGTCGCGGCCGCTCTTTAGTCCGGTACAGCATTTTTCTGTTACTAACATAACTAACGATTCTAACACAGCATTAAGGTCAACGAGGATACTCACATTTTTTTCTAAAGCGTCGATCATATCCGCTCATCTCGCGGCATTGAAGGCATTTCGTACGCTTGAAGTCGTCAACAGCATTATTCACTCGTATTTGGGGCATCTACCCTGTCCGACTCCTACACTTTCAATGTCGCTTCGTATAGCGTCTGAAGTTGACCTTCCGGGTCTAAAATTCTGTGGGGGGGAAAGTCCGCCAGCTTCATTGATAGCCGCTTCCAGTCTAGGTTTAATTAGTCTTACATCGCTACCTATATCTATATCTATAGCTATACTGTTAACATGGAACAAACCTGTTATACTCTGTGGCAACATGTGACATGAGTATCAAAAAACTCAGTGACAACAATAGCAATGCGCAAACATAGCACCTTTCATGCGGCACAAAACAAACAACAACAGCATTACGACAACAACCTAATAAGCGCCTTACTCATATACACTCAGCATTGTTTTTGCCACAAAAAATATTTCCTCGATTTTTTCCAAATTTTTTTTTTTATTATTTTTTTAACGAATTCTTGTTTGAGGCGCTTCCTTTACAACACCGCGCCACATCCTTGTTGCAATTGTGTATATTTTTTTAAACAGCTGTTCGAGTGCCTTTGTTGTCCGATTGGCATTGCTGCTGTAGATCCGTTTCGGCATGTATATGACAGCGGCGGCTGTGTTCTGCGGTCCGTTGCAACGCTGTGGCTGCATAGACTTTCAAGTGCACTCAATACTGCCGGCAGACCATAAGGTTCAATACATGTTTCGAACTGTGCTTATGGTTGAGGGATATTTTACATTTATTATACTTAATTTACTGGAAAGTGTGTGGTTCTGTATTTTCTTTCATATTAGATTCCAAAAGGAATGACGAAATGCATAGCAGTGAACCATTACGAACAAAAGTACAGCGACAGGTTTCTTCGTCTTTCCTCGTCATGCCCTCACCTACAAAAACCGGCTTGGGTAACGAAAAGCGGCCTCGTCTGAAAATACTCAAAAGTATTCTTATGAATTAGAAGCGACCTCACGGGCATCTGATTGTACCTTCTCTATTGAGCTTTGTAGCTCGCATTACTTTCTTCAGCAATAGAYTAAATAAGMCACACTAATATGSTTCAATCAGTTTGTTGACGGTGGCATTCAGCCTGTCACACACTACGCTCGAAAAGACCTTCTTATATGAAGAAGGTTTATCTCATGGTAATTGCCGCAGAGTGTGGGCTCCCCACTTTTTTGGATTTGGCAAAATRCACTTAGGTTCCMATCGTCGGGTATTATTTCATTCGGCCACATTTACTGTCTCAGTCAGTSAGCTGTCAGTTTTTCGCACCCGTAATCTATCGTATCCTGCCGCTTTGTTGTCCTTCATGCCGGTAACTTCTATTCGTGTCGGGTTATGGAACATCTATTCTATCGKAAACGATTGGGGAATCGAGTTCGCCGCATCTTTTCGTAGAATTTTCGAGCATTACCGCTGTCGGCCAGCKTATCAAGCTATTCCTACTCACGCATTTCGGCCTCTCTATTTTTTGGATGTCGCTTTTATCTTCAACTCTCGGTATGTAACCCATCCTTCAAGTGTTGTGTTCGATTATAACGTTGCAAGGTAATCTGTTGGTTTTCTCTCCGCTGCGATACGGTMCTCTTCATCATACCGCCCGATTTTCTGCCTTTTCTGAAAACCAATGCTTTCGGTAGCCGCTGTACGTTCCACAGTTCCCTTATAGCAAGTAGAAAATCATTCGGCTGTTTGCTGTGATTGCAGCTGGCTGCAACAAAATAGTAGTCCGACTCAATCTTAAGACCTCGGTGCGTACGCTTGTTTAAAGCACTGGAGACGTGGCTTTTCGATCCGGAGGCAGCCATGTAGATTGCTGAGTTTTTCTATGCTGGAATCTAGTACTACTCTCAGAACCATTTGTGAATTTTTCATCATGGAATCTGAATWTACCCACTCTTGTGCCAAAGATACCTCACGCTGGTCGACAAACACGTTTTTGACATCGTGGCRTGGCAGCTCTCATAAGTGCGTTCCAAACGCTCATAGAAGACATCTTTGGTCACATCGTCCTTCTCTTCCTTCAGAGCGTGGACGCAAATCAGCTGTATGTTGAAGAACTTCGTGGTGTGTATTGTGGCTTAACGTTCATCCACCTGGGTGAATGCCAGTATTTGTTGATGCCACAAAGAATTTGCGCTTCTTTATATGGCTACTATAGTATATGCCGCAAGGACCACTTCGCCTCAGTCCTTGTCACGTCCATCGCGCTTCTTTCACGACGGTGATGTAAGCCTTTACTTTTACGAGCACATCAAACAGCTGGGCAGCGGCACCTTCCCAATTAAGGGACTGGAAATTCMAGTTGCATGTCCTTCAAAAGTATGTTTGGTCTATGAGCGGAAGTCGTGAACTCCTTCAGCCATATGTTAAAGAATCGGTCCTGGCCACTTCCAAGTGAATGATGCTCAGAAAACTTTCCTCAATTGGTTGTACTTCTACACATGGCTCACTCCCGCAGTAGTAGCTTCACGAAATTTGGAACAAATTATTGTCGACTTTATCCGCTTGGCTTCATTGTTAAGACGACATATGTATGAGAGTTATTATGCAATATTAGCGCTTTCTACTCCAAAACACTCCATAAATACTAAATTATAATATTTGGTGCTTGCGTCACCGCTTCTTCGAAGGCATCAAGTCTGTCTCTGTTMTGTCACTTGGTGACCTTTACTATAGCAACCGAGCTTTTAATAATCTGAGGTAGCGATTTTATATACTAAAGATATTTACATATATGCATACATATATACCTACATGAAAATAAATGTACATCATAAATATTCACTTAAGCATATACTTATGAGTACATATAAAAATTTTTGTTTGTGTAAGCATGTTTGCCTGCAGACACTTACCTATGCATCCGTGAGCACTTATATGTTGGCACTCAAATACATACATATGTGCTTTATTTGATATCCTGTCGCGGCTGTTGCACAGCTGAGTGGCATCAACGCGCACGAAATTCGGCTTTCGCTTTATGCTTTTGCTTCTTAATTTTTTAATACATTTTTTCAAGCAGTCACTTAAGCATGCACTCACTCACTTACCGACTCGCTCGCTCGTTCGTTCGTTCAATCAACCAACCGTTCATTTGCTCATTGAGTCATTTATTCATTCATGCATTTCGGTGCATTAATTTGCTTCGAGTGCACTTGCAGCGCTGTGTTTTTTGGCTTGTTGCATGGACAAGTAGAAAAAATTGTTTGCATTTGCAATTTCGCTCCCTTGCCACGATATCGCGTTGCAGCTTTCGCGCTGGCGTTAACACGGCGTGACCTCGCTTAAGTCGCTGAGCACTTGCGACAAACAAAAAAAAAAAAAAAAAGCGAAAATCCCAACAGATCCAGCATTTGCGAAATTATGGCATATTTTTGATTATGTGGAAAAGTTGCCCGCCTGAGTTGTCAGCAAGCTGCCACTTACCCACTCACCGTACGTAAGCAGCGAAAATCCGCGATTATGTCCCCCTTTTAATGACAAAAAAGGTGGGAAACAAAACTGCGGGCGCATCCGTGAACCTCATGTTTATTTTTATACCCTGCACAGCTGTCGACCGGAAATTTTGAACACGTCAATTGCTCTCCACAAAGCTGCTCATATSTTGGAACCACTATTTGCATATAGCTGCCATACAAACTGTACGCTGAAAATTATATCCTTGTATGGAAACTTTTTAATTT
>NW_017535675.1:363528-384889 GCF_001853355.1 Bactrocera latifrons | reverse complement strand
AGTTATTCTCTCAGACAAGGGTACAATGTTTGAAAAAACTATTGAGATCGGGTCACTATAGCATATAGYTACCCTACAAACTCAGGGCTCAAAATGAAGTTMTTGTATGRCATCTTTTGCATTTTTGCATRGTATCRTAGTTGCGTTGCAACCAAAATTAACGTTTTTTCTTGTTACACTTGATTTTACATAAGCAAATCACTTTTGCTGATTTTCTTCTTTTATTTTTTCCTGTTATTGCATCTTTTTTTATTTTTTTTTTTATACATACTATATATAATAAAAATAAAAAAAACTTGCATGCAACTCATTTTTTTGTATAYATTTATTTTTTATTTTTGCCTTGCATTTGCGTTTTTACTTTTATTTTTGTTTTCTTGTGGYACTCATGCATTGCTGCGGCGCGGCTGCTGCCTATTTTATTCGATTTGTTGATCTTGCTGTTGCTGCGGGCATGATTGCTGCGCTTGTTGTTGTTGCTGTGGCTGTCGGTGACGGTGACGCTGACGTTTTTGTTGACACAGCACTCGATTATCGCTCTACAACAAACACTTAACGCACAAAATTTGTGTTTTTGCTTTTATTGTGTTTGTTGCAATGGGTTGTTTTTATTGTTGTTGTTGCTGTAGCTGTTGTKGCTGTTGCATTTACACTCCAATCACATAATATCCGCACAAATCTGCTATGCATAGCACTCGWGCAACTTCAATTCCATACTCGATTTCGATTGCTGTTGCACGCAAATGCCGTTGTTGCAACAAATATTGTCATTTCATCAAATTAATGTTTTTGTTGTCGTGGTTTGCGGTCGCCTTTCGTGCGTTTTGTGTAAGTTATTTAAAATTTATGCGTAAATTTAATGTGCGAAATGTGTATGTGGTGGAAGAATTCGCGGAGGCAGATTTGGAAAGTTTGTACGAAGTCACTGTTACTATATTCCTGCAATATTCTCCAATTATTTTTGTTTATTTTTATCGAAGAAATATAATTATTCCTGCAATTTTAGTCAGTTGGAGTTCCGCCAACCATTAGTCYAGAATTCTACTTATATTAAAAACCCACAAAAAGATGTTCGAAGAATCCTTATCTTAGGCAGRGTTAAAGCCTATGCATCGGTATCGACTTGCGAACTATAAGATCAACTTAAAATCTAAGTTTGACACAACAGCTAGTCTCTTGAACAACGAAGTTGCTAGATATGTAAGACGGGTTCTAGAAAGGACTGGACGGTAGCATAGGAGGTGTTCTAGAGTCACCCTTGCATATGATCTCGGCGTTCCAGTCGGTGCCTTTTCACTACGTTTTGAATCTATAGCCTTAATTTCGGCCTGACTATCGACGTCTCTAGTCACCAGTCCAGAGCAGAATGGAAGCTCAACTGGCAGTAGCTTCGGCCACGAGGTCTGCCCGAAGACTTAATTCTTGTAGCACTGGAAGCATAAGCAATTGTAGTTCGCTTCAACAAGCTCATGCGGACCCTTCGAGGAGTATCGCTAGCGATTTCAGCCGCTTTGTTGACCGCAAAGACTTCCACGTGAAAGATACTGCAGTATTCCGGAAACTTGAAGATGCGCCTGAGATTCAGCCCCGAGCATTTCCGGCTCCTACTCCATTAGTGATGTTATAAGTACCGCTGGCAAATGGCATGATTTTTCAGAAGCTCATTAGCTACAATTGACCAAAGTACGCCTTCCAGAGGAGTTCCTGTTTGAGGTAATCGTTTCATTCCGCATWAATGCAGCGTGGTAGAGCATATGTCTAAGCTATGATGGCGGGCTCTTTACGAGCTGCTTTTAGACTGTTAACGATTGTGTTATTGCTGACATTGTTGATAKATTCACATATGGCAAGAAAGACGCCCAGAGCATACTCCTTATGCTCTAGAGCTCTCTCTATATTTAGCGTTAGAGAGTGAAGTCCAGTCTGCACAGAATCACCTTTCGTATAGACATGCTATGTTTTCCATATGTTCACTCATAGAACGTAGTCTCTAATATACGTTTATAGAATTTTTTCGACTGTACTCAGAAGTGTATAATCCGTTGAATGGAAGAGGACTCATTTGTCCGCCATCGCTATGAATATGACCCTAAGCTTTCTCTAAACGACAGGTACTTCGTTACGCCTAAGGTATCTTTCGTGATAGAAGCGCAGGAGCAGTGGATGGCTGTACAAATGCCGTCCATACCAGAGAATGGAATTGTCGGYTTTCTCTCTTTTATTGACGTATACATCGCTTAAGCCATTATGGGTCTCTCATCCGAGGCTGCTTTGATTTTTTCATTGGGGTGTACAGCGCACAACCCTGGGAGGAGATGTTTCGCCTTCTCTCTAGATCTAGTTCATCYGAGCATTTCAAGCATTTTTCGAATGAAACTACCCAACTAATAAATACTGTTGACTTTAATRTGGCCAATATTCTACATTTCCGGGATGCTCAAATCTGCACAGCGGTTGCTGGAAATCAGCAAAGAAATTCACACACTTCGCTTATGCGTTCAAATAAAAATTTCACAGCAAATTTTTTCTAAGAAGTAAGAAAGCAGCAGCACAGAACGAACATTCATTTCAAGCGTTTTATTATAGACTAGAAGTATTTTTATTTTTATTTTATTCCGTATTTTTATCATATTTCTTTTTCATTATGTAAGCCGAGCGACATGCTATGCCATGAATTTCGATAAAAACGTCCTTTAATGCTGTCAAGTGCGTTTGCGACTTACTACAGCGCACTCGGCTGAGCGGCACGAGTGGTGGAGGGGGAGCGCTGAATGTGGGGTGCATATCGGAAACGACAAGAATTTSTTAATTTCAATGAGACGAAATAAAACGCAGCGTTGACAACATATTGTTATGTCGAAATTAACGAGCATAGGAAGAAGAAGAAGCAGAAGGAAGGAAGAAGCAGCAGCAGCATCAACGACGGGCGCAGTATGATGTTGACGTTGACGACAGCAACAATGTAATAAGAAATGCCACCGAGCAAAGAGCAAATCAAAGTAAAAAGGGAAAATGTGACTGCGAATGGAAATGGAAATGAAAATGAAAATGAAAACGAAGCCAACGAAGATGAAATTTAACGCGCGGAAATGAACAAATAAAATATGTTTGCATGGAATAAAATTATAAGGAAGCCGAACAAAATTAAATGACATCAAATAAAAATGCACAAGCAAACGAATGGCTGAAATGCTGCACGCACACACATATGTATATACGCAAAGCTTTAAGGAAACTGTTTGAGTGTGTGCGGGTGTGTGTGGCCTTCTGAGCATATTTATGCGCATATATAATGTAGATAGATWCATAAAAAAGATATTGTTATACAGTATTAAAATGTGATAAATTATAGGGGCAGGTTCGACTCGTAGTGCTGAGGGTTTCATATAGTGCCATGCAATACATACACATACATACATATTTACAAAAATAAATACAAACAACTTTTTTATTTAAGAAATATATTTGTTTACAAATTTTTAAGATGCTCTAAACAAATTAAAAAAAGTGCGAATCCCGAAATTTCGGGATTGGAGAATTTTTTATTTAAGAAAATTTATTAAGGTTATAAGTATGCATGTTAAAAAAAATGTAAATTAAGAAAAAAAAAAATTGTGATCCCGATCAGGATTGGAAAATTTTTTATTTAAAAAAATAAATACAACATATAAGTATGTTTAAGAACTTTTAAAATGCTTTAAGAAATTCAAAAAAAAAAAAAAGGCGAATGCCGAAGTTTCGGGATTGTAGGTAGACTATAACGGGATCACGAAAATGTTGCTAAAGAGGTTTTAATATGTAAAAAAAAATGTTTAAAAAAAAATTATAAATACCGAAATTTCGGATTGAAGACAGACAATAACGTTATCTCGGAAATTGCAGAAATATTGATGTATGAAGTGGGAATCAATTATTATGTAGTACAGTATTTAACAGTAATGCTAATTAGAATTTAATWTGCCGATTTTTTATTGTCCGGGATCCCGTAGATTTAAAGCTGAAAAATGTGCCAAAAAAATTTTGAGATGCAAAGGTTAATTTAATTAAAGTTCATGCCAATTATAGAAATTAATTTTGGTATTTTTTAGTTTTCGGGATCCCGAAAAGTTAAGTCTACAAAATTTCGGGATCACGTATTCAAAAATTCTTTGTGTTGGTGTAATAAACAAAAATGTTTGTATAATTAATTGGTGTATTTTAATTTCGGGATSCCGAAAAGTTAAGTCTTCAAAATTTCGGGATCGCAAATTCAAAAATCCAATRGTTGGTGTAAAAACTGAAATGTATTTAAAATAAGTTTTTTTTGTTTTTTTTAGTTTTCGGGATGCCGAAGATTTAAGTCTACAACATTTCGTGATCCGGATTTCAAAAATATTTTGTYTAACCATATCCTTACTGCAATAAGCGTTATGAAAGCATCAAAACTTTTATCATCGTCGGTTTGGCAGTCACGCTTTTGGCTTTGCTGCCAAAAATGCTTGTCGATTGTGCGAAAAGCTACAACAATTGCTTCAAATGTGTTGGTGTGAAAACAATTTTCGATGCATTTTATGCGATTCTCGGCATATCATATTCATATGACGCAGGCATTTGTATGTACATGTGTATGTTATTTTATGAGCTTAAGCTATAACGTGTAAGTGTATTGTATAAATGGCATTTGTGTGAGTGTGTGTGTGTCTAACAGGCAGCTTGATATCATTCATGYAACGACTCCTTGCATAACAATGGCAAACCCAAACGAACGATGCCAAGCATATTCTATTGCAAACTTTGTTTGGCTGTTGATTTGATTGGTGATTTGGTTGACAGCTGCTCGCTGGGTTGGTTGTTGTGCGGTTCGATCGGGTCACATGCGTTACACACTTTGAATGGAGACATTTAGCGCTAGTATAACGTACGAAAAATATGCTGCTCTAGGCATAAAAATGATGAAACATGTCAGCAAATATGAGCATTTGGTGGGAGTACACTGTGGGAAACGAAATTGTAAATATTGTTTGGCTTTAAGCAGGGAAGAAATGCATAAACTTTGGAAGTTCATTTTCTTTAATGAAGTGGAATTTTTTCAAATCCTTTATGCTGAAATTAATTGTTTTTTACTTATATAACTTATTTCAAGACCGTAGCCTTCTAAAACCTTAGCTCCTTGCGATTTCGTTTTTATTTTCGCTGTTTTTTAAAAGCTTGGTTCAAGTTGGCTGCAATGATTAGGTAAAAATGTTGAAATTAGTCGAATACTSCAGATAAGATTAGTTAAGTTAAGTCGCAAGATAAATACGAAAACTGAAGGATCTCACTTGGACAGATATTTGTCTTTTGTGTTACCCACAAACTCCTTCAAATGCATCGTCTCATTGATCAAAGAAACGTTTTGAGCTCACCATACATTTTTTAAGGAATAAATATCARTCTCAGCCTATATTTCCGTAGATTCTCCAAAGCTATGTTTATTAATACCTCTCAGTCGTTCAAAATCGCGGCAATAAAGTAGAAAGCGAAAAGAATATTTCACACCGTCTTCCTTCATAGAACTTTGGCAAAGAATGTCCTTTAAATTCTGTTGCCGTGCCGCATGTGTACCTATTGGACAGTGTCCAGTCAGAACAGCAGCAATTGTTGTGAGGATGACTTTTCTAGTTCGAAGCACCAGTGTTACTTGTTGACCAGTTGTCGTCAAAGTAGGTTCATCGGTCTAGCGTTAAAATGCAAAAGGACATTGGAAAACCGACTCGTTTTCAATTAAGCATTGCAGTTTCCGGCCTTTCCGTTGTAACCCGGCCTTCGAGCTGTAATGTAAAAAATGCATGACTTAAAGTAATGTTAAGAGGAACTTCAGTTGATCTGGAACCCAGTTCCTAGTCGTAGTCTTTTATACAAATTTCTGTTATGAGCTTGAGCTCGAATCTATGCCTAACCCATCAATGCATCATTGTCCTGCCGAAATGTAAGATATAGATTCATGACTCTTCTAAGTGATGTTTGTGCTTAAACAATCCATGTATCTTTGTCGTGCCGAAATGTCGGATATCCACCAGTTTTCTATGTGAAGTTTGTGTGTAGACTATCCTCTGTTGAGTCTCCACACTGATCTTACTTTCTTGTATGTGGAGTTTATGCCACCTCCACCTCTCTTCTATGTGGAGCTTGTACTTAAACCATCTATTAATCCATGTCCTGCTGAAGTGTGTGCTCTCTACACAGATCCACCTTTCTTGTAAGTGACAATCCATAGATCTTTGTCGTGTCGCAAGGTTAAATCTTCTCACAGATCTACCTCTCTTCTAAGTGATCGTCAATGGATTCTTGTCGTGCCGCAAGGTTAAATCTTCTCACAGATCTACTGCTCTTCTATGTGAGATTTAAGCTTGGACCGTTCATGGCTCCTTATCGTGCCGCAATGTTATATCTTTTTATATACTGACCTCTATTCTATGTGACCTTTGTGTTTAGACCATCCCATCTATTCATCATTTTCTTGCCGAAATGTTGGGTCTTCACACAGATTCATCTCTCTTTTATGTGGTAGTATCTCCATATAGAACCATCTCTCCTATGTGGAGTTTTTGCTTAGGCCGCTCTTGGATCCTTGTCGCAAGGTTGGAATCCACACAGCTCCATCTCTCTTCTATATGGAGATTGTGCCCAGACCTTGCGCCGACTTTGCTAGGGACTTAAAAGGAAGACCTTCCAGTTTTATGTGTTCAGAGCTCTCGGAAGCGTCCTGGTCTTAATTTCGCCGTGTACTCAAAAGCAGCTTAGCAGCTTTTCGAAAAATAGAAAGCCAAACATAATCAGATCTCGTAGCAGCAATTTCAGCAAAGTGTGCACAGCCGCAGCACTCATAAACTCCGAAGATTGCCAACGCACGTATTGAAAAAGCGCCAATAGTTGAGAGACATTTGTGTCACACATAAATTATGTGCATACATATAGGAACATAACGAGATATGGCGTAATATTATTGTTACAAACACACACAACACTAGCAACACGGTAGCGCGCGATACAACTCCGGATGGGATGGGACTCCGCAGCACACACGGGGGACAACAACATGTGGCAAGTTGTGAGCGCCAGCTATGAGAAATATGCGATGCGGTTTGTAGTTTATTGGATGTGACCGAATGCGGCAGCGAAGGCAGCACTCAAGGTGCCGAGGTGTTTGCGATTTTTGTAATAAACTTTAGTCTGCGGCCGCCTATACCTATTTGAATGTGTGCGTATGTGTATGCGTGCCTAGGTTTGTGCGTGCTGCGGTGGCAACCTGGGCCGCCAGGCTGTTTTATGTGGCAAACGTGGCTTGTAGCTGCCATAAAACTATCTGGCGGCGAGCAAATATGACTTGGTACGCGCTACAATGACAACATCATTATTAGAAAAAGAACAGTAATTCGCACAAATCATTGTTTTTGTAATAGTAGTATATTGTTAGTGCACGTGTCAGCATTTTGCACACATTAACAGCTTGCAACGGTATATGGCAGGGGCAGAAAACACAACCGCATGCCACAGCGTGCTTCCTTGCTTTGTTTCCGCTGATATTTGCCGTGCTTAAGGGACTCCCAGCCAGGAGTAAATCAAGGACTGGCGCTGAAGTAAGATGCGCTAGCAAGATGAATAATGTGGTGAAGGAGGCACTGACAAAGCCAAGAAACCGTGAGCGGCAGTAAAGCTTGAAAATGTAGTTTGGGCAACGAGGCGTCAAGGGCTAGTGCGGCAAACAGCGTCCATACAAAGCGTACACAAAATGAATTTCGGAAATTCAAAGAATGACATAGAAATAAATATAATTCATATAAAATACAACAACAATAAAAAATGTTATGAAATAGTGGACGGCAACTGCAAAAATCGAAGCAAGCGCGAATACAAAAGCAAAGAACTAAAAAAAAAAGCCAAGCCAGAACTGTCACAGGACAACAAACCCCGAATGAGGCTTCCACAGGAAGTGGCAAAATTGCAAACGTTGGCGAAAAAATTGACAATGCACCAGAAAAGGGGCTACACAAAGCGAAAAAAACAACAAAAAATAACGAAGTAAGTCCCACCTAACCCACAGCCGTAGTAAATGAGGAGCTAGAGCACATGGCCGTATATGACAGCAGTGTACGTCGGCCAGCGTGGCAGGAAGTTCAATCAGCGACACAATATGTGAGCACAAAAAATTTAATAAATACAATTTTGCAACAACAAATAAAAAACGCCTAAAGGTCAACGGAACTAAGCTGAATCAAGTAAATTAAATATATAACCTAAAGTGCGAGGCATTGAGTTATAATACAAGAGAGAGAGAGCGACAGTGGGAGTTGGGCCAAACGGATGTAAGCCTCAAATAATAAAGGAAATACTCGTTTATAGAAAATTAGAAGGGCATATTAAGGAAATTAAGCACAGGAAGTTCAATTGACACGTGTATGATTGGAAAAAAATGGCAGGGTATTTTAAGGCTCAATAATTATATTTATGATGAAGTGATACAAAGATTCAAGTTATATATGTATAGGTCAATTAGCTGAATTTAGGCGGAATCAGTGAACCATTGCTTTGATAGTAAACTAAAAGACTGTGCTGGACAAAATACATAGGTTAGGATAGGTTAGGTTAGATGGGTCATCCCTCCTGCGATTACAGGGAAACATACTGAGACTGTTTTGTATGGTTCTTTGTGAATATCAGTTATCGGCAAAACCGCTATTTCACCTAGATGTCAAAGAGCATGAACTCTGAGGTGTTTTTGCCCTGATATGGCAAAATTAGAATAGTAGAGGAGAAAGTAAGGTGATAAAATCTCAGCTACTTCCAAATAGCTAATGCAGCTGGCATGCGATAAGAAGTTCAAATTTACCACATGAATTCCGATCGGACAGTAATCAGTTAGAACTCTTACAACCACCGAAAGGACTTGCTGAGAGCCGAAAGTTCACCAGACCTGCGACGGTCAATTGTCAGCAGTAAGTTGACCGACATTGACTGGGATAGTCTGAGGCTCAGTAGGCTAGTAGTGAATTACAAAAAGTCAACAAAGCTGCCTTAGCAAGCTCATAAGTTTTACAGTTTCAGCGTTGTGGCTAGGCATCCAAACCAGTCTAATCCGTTAGTAACTCGATGCTAGAGATAGGTGGGCTGTACAGCCCTTCACTACTTTTGAGCGCGGAGTCAGCTAACCCAAGGCTAATATGACTACGCTACTATCAAAAAAGATAGTCACCAATCTCAAAAAGGCTGCGCTCTAAACTAATAGATCTACTACTAACTTTATGTCAACCACTTCCGCTTCACTGACGCTACAGTTTTCCGGAAGCCTAAAAGTTGTGCTAAAAAGTTCCCGACAGTCTTCAGGAAGCCTAAAATTAACGCTGAAAAATTCCCAACATTTTACTCGTCCATCAATCCTATCCGCAAGTTGCATTCAGCCATCCTCCCGAAAAATGTGCGGCACTCCATTCTTCGAGCGAGTTTTTCCTTTCTATTCCTTTCTAGAAGGTATGTTAACTCAGAAACAACAGCTAGGGTTAAGCTCGGTGACCTGGTAATCGAAACAACTGGGATGAAATCAAAACGTGTGCGGATTCCAGGTTGCGAAGGCTCGCAGTGCACTAAGTAACCAGATTATCAGAGTCGGAGGTCAGCGTTATGTGCCACCCGCTTGTTTATATTTTATTTTATTAAGTCGTAAAGGATTTCACCTCAGTTTTTAGGCTTTTCGAATGTGTGCGCTCTTAGACTTCTTTGTATGGGATGTCTATGCGTTAAATTATCACACAGAACATTAAGATAGATCCCAATTCAAATGCGAAAGCTTGATTTCTTGATGTCCAAACTCTACAATAGTACTTTACAGATTACTCATTTATTCGGGAGATTTTTTTTATTCGAAACTAATCGAGTATCAAAGAAAAGTAGAAGTAGAAGCATGGATGAGAAGGCTACTTTCCTCTCATAAGATATATTTAATAGCTTTTCTTTCATTCTCCCACCAACTGTCGTGGCCATCACACTATGATCCAGTGGGCTTTTGAAAATTAAATGCAGAAATGTCATAAATTAGTTAACAGGTCATTGCGCATTGATTTTAATAGCTTACAAGCGCATAACTGTAACATAAACAATAACAAAAAACAATAACAAAATCGGTAATAGCAAAATAAACAAATAACGAGCCTATCGATAAGCAATAAAGACACGCGCGTCATTGACTTGTAAAGCCAAGTCGTGGTCATAAAAGTGGTATGAGATGAAGTGATGTCAGGATGAAGTGGTGTGGGTGATAAAGTGATGGGGGAGCACGCCTACTAAAGCATCGAGAGCTCTAGCGCTTCTTACACATCGTAAGGGTGCCCACATACTTGGATCGGAAAAGTCGAAAAAGCTGCTAAGCAGCACAGATCATGTTCAACAGCGCCACAGCCACTAATTCGGATATATAATTTCGAGTTTTCTATGATCTAACGCCAGCTTGGTACCACTCACGCGTGATCTATCAAAAAAGTACTATTGAAAATATCAGCTCTACTTGCATCACCTGTTATATGTGCGCTCATGTATAAGCTTGTGGTTTAGTCAATCTAATACACCCATTGGCTGCCAAATCGTACCTTGATTACGCACGTTTGCAACGCCTGATCATATAGCGCCTTAAAGCGCGCTACAGCCATAAGTAAGTTGTGGGTTTGACCGTTGCCCGGTTTTTATTGCTCTGCGACAAGTTTAATGTTTCACTGCTGAATGCTTTCCGCTGCTGATAGGCTGATAAGCTGACGAGCAACGCTGTTCCCTCACTCACTTAAGACATGCGTTCACATCCTTTCCTCCGTACACTCGTACTTCACTTTTTATGGTCCGATATGCCAGCTCAAAGCGTCGAAGGTGGCTGTGACAGCGTTGTTGCTCCGCAAAACTTATGTATGTGTATGTGTGTGTGTGCTTTATTGCGTACTACTTGCACGTTTACGCGCAATAAACTCTTGACTTGTGCGTTTTTAATGGTTTTATGCGCACACACCAAACACTGTTTACAGCACACTACAATAACTATGCGGAAAATAATAAGCGCAAGTAAAAATCGCGTTCCAATACAAGCATGGATGGCCTACAGGCACCGCAATCACTATTGCAACGCTTCCTTGCCTACAATTCAAGACTGCTTTAGTATCACTGCGCTGCGTTTGTACTCGCCTCCGCCCACCAACGCTTTCACTTTCAACTAACCAAAAATGCTTTAGTGCGCCCAAACCCTGTCTTGCTCCATGCAACGTATTGACACCACAGATTTGCGCTGCGAAAAGATTTTATTGCCGCTTTTTCTCGATTTCCTTTCTTCCTTGGGACCTCGTGCTTTTAGTGCACACCCCCTATGGTTGGGCAGGGTCTTGCTCGTACATAATTTCTATTTTTCGCTGCGCTCAGCATTCGGCCGTACGCGTGTCTTTGAAAAATCTCTGCCCATAAAAATCGCTTTCCCAACGCTTTGATGTTAAATAGCTGCGGCGGACATGTGCCATTGTGTTGGTGAGTAGCACCTTGCCCCCTGCCATAGACGCCACTATTACTTATTAAAATGTGTATGTGTGTACCGCAATACCAATTTATCACGAGTTGGGCTGCCTCTGTTTCGGACACTTTTACCCAACGCTCGCCGCTCACTAAGCTCACGTCCTTATATTTGAGTCCTTATATGTGTTCTTATATCCTTGCGCTAAGCGGCAGCTACTTTGCCTTGGCTTTTATATTCATTTTATGCTTTTTAATGTGTCATTGACACATTATAATAATAATAATCAGCTGCTGGCACAGCAGTGGCCATGCAAAGGTGGCGGTGGTCCATAGACACACTTTCTTGTTTGTGAAAGTTTATTGAAAAAGCATTTATGTGACTGTGTGTAAGGAATGTAAATGCGGAAATATATAATACTTTTCTTACCACCAAAGTCACCGCTGCTGCAAGTACAATCTTGTATTAAGAAGTAAGAAAGTCTTTTAGAAAAATCTACTACACTGCGAGAAAGAATTTTATTTGATTAATTTTTACCTAAAAAGAAGAGCATATGTTGTTGGTATAATAAATGAGTTATAGGGGATTGTACCAGCATTAACATCAGCAGCAATAGCAGCCTTGAAATCCAACATAGTATAACTCTTGCCAACAGGTGCTACTTAGAACGAAGAAGGCAATTGAAAATTAAAGTCCTCTCCCGACTAACAAATACCAACCTCTACAAGTCCCTCAATATTCCCGCCCTGCTATATGGCGCAGAAGCATGAACCGTTACATCATCTGAGGAGTCGGCAGCTCTTTACATAAGATATTTACTCTTCCCCTTCTTCTGCAACACCGCAACCATATATCGGCCTGGGTCGAGAACAGAAGACTTCGCCAGAGCGTGGTGGTTTAACTCCTAGTACGCCATTCGCTTGGAGAGAGTCGGTGAAGGTGTTAATAGCTCCACTGTGAATAGCGGTCATCCATGTCTTAAGTTAGTTGGATTCGAAGTCTGCTCGGCGTATCGTTTTATGTCGCCGACGTAGGTGAGGATGGATCTCTTGATGCTATTACGAGACGGTTCCGCAGGTGACTGCACAGATGATTTTTGCAAAAGCACTCCAGCAGAAATTGCTTGAGAAGGAGTTCATTATGGAACTTAACTGGAAGCATACGGGGATCACCATACAAATGTTCGATGGGAGACATCTAGAGACATCCTGTCGTAGTCCGGAGTGCAGTAGCCTGCAGCTTCATCGTCTGCGTTTCACGGCATCCAGGGCAACGCATTTGTGCGGCGTAGTTAAGGACCAGTCAACCGATTGGTTTGTATATTACCAACAATATTTCTTCGTATTTTTTTCCATGGGCTAGCGACTTGAGGATTTTGTTGCGGCTCTGTAATTTGACAATAATTGCGGTCGTGTCATCAGAGGTCTTTCCCAGGATTGGAATATTGTGAAAACTGAGCTGTGGTGTAGTTGCTAGTTCTAAAGCCAGACTCACAAGGGAGCGCTGTTGAAAGGACCCTAATATTAGGTTGTCAAAAAAGTCTTGCGGTATTTTTTTATTGAATTTTCAATTGTTCATAAATTTTTTTTTTTTGATGACTCATGCCCAGCTCTTGACCGATACTACGGCTGCTACTATACCGGTCTCTTTCGACCAATTCAGCGATTTTATCGCAATTTTCGATGGCAGGCCTTGCGGAGCGTGGCGCATCTTCGACCAACTCTACACCAGAACGAAAACGTTGAAACCATTGTTGTGCGGTGGAAATGGAAACTGTATCGGGTCCGTAAACTGCACAAATTTTATTGGCGGCTTAAGATGCATTTTTGCCTCTATCGTAGTAGTACTGTAAAATATGCTGTATTTTCTCTTTATTTTGCTCTATGTTTGCGACGCTCACGAACGACTTAAAAGAAACGACAATCCATCAAACACGTGTTAGCGCGTGAAATGAGCTTTCCAAAAAGTTATAGCATGACCCGATGCGACGAGCAAATTAGAACTACGCGCTCTCAGCGCCAACTAGCGAAAATACCGCAAGACTTTTTAGACAACCTAATATTAAGAAGCCTGTTGTGCGGTCACTGTGCCTTTGTTGTTCTTTAGCCGACTTAGTGTTGTTTCCCCCTCGTCTTGGTCTAGTGGTGGTACGAAATTGTTGCCACAGTAGAATACTGATGCGGATTTTTCTTCATCTATCGTTGCACTACCTTCGCCTTGTAGCAGTATCGAGGAGGTTTTTTCACCAAGTTTCGAGTCTGGGTATTAGCGTTTATGCGTTTTTCGTTAGCCGACTCCGGGCTTGAAAAAATTGAAAAAATTTGTTTGCGGTATAAATTCTGATAAAAATTTGGACCGAACTGCTGAAAACCATTATCGCAAGCTCTACGCACTCACTTATTTCTGCGTCAATTCTAACTTTGCAGTCTCTCTTCGCTGCTCTTTTCGCGGTAAAATTTTTTCACAGCACTGCTATTGTTGTTGTGCAGGCAGAATTCTGTCGAGCTGACAGTTCTTGTTCATATAAAAAATACGGCTTCGTTCCGATTACGTAGACCTGACTGTCATGGAAACGTTTTTCACAGCACGTCACGTCTGGTGGTAGACTTTTTATTCAACTAAATCCCATCTGGCTTATGACTTAGTGATCACTTAATATCATCAAGGTGTAACCATGAGGCCAAATGATATTTAGGTCTTCCACGTACTTTGCCTGTCGCGCCATCTAGCATAATATTTATTTTCCACCGTGTATTGAGTAAAAAACCCGATGGCAAAATACTATTAACTTGCATAAATATTCACCTTTACTTAGCTGCAAAGTCATTACCAACTCCATGTTCTATTTGCCCACAAAGCACTAGATATGTTTATGTATACTCGCAGCTCTAAGCTTGCATACATATGTAAAAGCTGCTATTAGTTGCTACTGGCACTTTGTGCGTTTAAACTAAGCTCTCCGACAACGCCTACGACACTTGCTTTCAGTGCCTTAAATGCCTTCAATGCCGGTTTCGCGCAGGTAAACATAACGGTACATTTAACGGTTTTACTTAATCATGGTTGTTAAGTGTGAGCATATAGCTTCTTCATTATCAGCACAATGTACTCGTATTTATTTTGGGCAAAGTTTGAAGAGCCAAGTTACCGGCAGGCATTACCACTGGCTACACTTATCGCCACTTGCCGCCACACTCCCACCAATTGTCTTGCTTCCATACTTCTGCAGCTTCTGTTTCTGTACATTATAGATATGCGTTAATAATGTGAGTGCCTTTGACAATTTGTCAGCTGCCGACAATGTCCATTCCGTGTTTATGCGGTCTTGAGCGCACCCCCCCACTCTCACAACGCAATTTTGTATCTAAGTTTTTGTTGTTCTTCATCAAAACAGATATCACGTTATACATCAAAAGTTCATTTGCAGCTGTCGAAATGAAAACAATTCCATATCTGCTGCAAGGTAAATCACTATCACTAATCCAAAAAGTGAAGACTCTTACAGCTCAACACCAAACATTGTCTTATAAATTGCGCATTTCCTCAAATCCTCGCCTTACGATTATTCCTCAATTCTGATGATGCTTGAAACTACTCATACGCATACACATACATACTCAATCACATACACATACAAGTGAGCGCGCTTATTTATTCCCATCTGCTGTTCTGCGTATATATTACAAATTATGTTGCCTGCTTTTAGGCGTACAAACTAGCTAAGTAGCGGCTTTACTTCAATCAGCGCATTCGTTTGTTTGTGTGTGCATGTGTGTATATCATCAAATCGAGTTGTAGGCATTTCGCACCTTTTATGCGTACTTGCTGTTTGAGTATCACTTAGTTAAGAGGTTTGCTTTTGCATTTGATGGTCTCCTACTGACTAAATCGATATTCTACTTTCGGCACTTGCGATATTTGCCATGCCAACATGATTTTGCTTTTACTTAGGATTCACTGAATAGCGCACGTAGCTCCATTAGGCGAAATTTTAGCACTCCACTTCAAATAAGTAGCGCAGTTGACCTGGAAGCTGGCGCTAGTGATAACTTACGCCGATTTGTATAGTTAGGGGAGGTGAAGCCTTGTCTCCGAATTGAAGAAATTCAATTTTGAGCGAAGTTTTTTCGATTGAAGGACTATTTTCGCGGAAATATGTAGAGCAGCTTATATGTACTATACACCTTTCAAAAGGTCACAAGAATACTTAAAGTCCGACACCAATAATTTTTATTTCGATTTTAAGAACTTCATTCTTATCACGAACACATTATATGTATATAGAGGAGTTCATGCTATATTTATACGCCTACCAAAAAGTCGCAGAGGAAGGCTTATAGTCCAACAAAATAACAAATTTATTTCTACTGTTACTAAAATCAGCGCACAGCCGTGGGGAAGTATGGTTCGCCTACTCACTTTGGCTTGCTTTCAAATGGAAGTTTTTTGGCTACACCGAGGATACTTGGTCTAAGACTGGATTCAAAGATCCCATTTCACATTTGGTAAAGCCATAAAATTAGACCACCTGTATTCGATCTTATTTACGAGCCAGCAAAGCACCTTGTACCCAATAAAAATTTCGCAGGCATTTAATTTCTATTCCCAGCAGTTCTGTGGTATATCTGAAAGTGCGAGCTTTCAAGTCCAATGTGGGAAAATTAAGCAGGATTAGTTGAGACGTGGTCTTCTTCCATGCAGCTTCTGCGGCTGGGTACGGTAAGATGGTCAAAGTTAAAACTTAGACGCCGATAAAGAAACGGACTTATAGAACTGCTGCTATCAGAGTGGATAATTCTCTGAAGAAGGCTGCATTATGAGACAAAATATCTACTAATATCTACTTTGATGACAGCAAGCTCGGCTTGAAAATACTGCGATAGTCAGGAGGTCTGACGTCGAAGTTGATAGAGATTTCTTGGCAAACATTGTGATTATAGGTGGATAGAAGCCGTTTTAGGAGAGGGACAGTGAGCACTTTGGTATACTCAACCACCAATCTTCACTTAAGATTTTTCCCGCTGCTGGCACTAACTTTTGAGAACTCACTGCGCCTCTTCTACAACGGCTTCCATCAACCTACAATTCACAAACAGGTATGTGGACAAAGGAAAAACCGTCAGAATTTTATTTATAGACGCCGTAATCGAAAAAATGCGATATAAAGTCAAAGCTTACGAAGATTTCAGAATTCTCAGACACGTGTTCACTTTGGAACCCATATGCGCTTAGTCTTATAGTAATTTTTTCAGCTATACGCCTTTCATTGATATTCATCAGCACTATATGCAGAACTGTATTAAGTGCCATGGTTTCCAGTTGTGAGCAAGTGGTTCAACGCTCTCGAAATTTCTTGCAAGTGTGGTCTTTTCGCTCCACATCACACAATGACTATTTGAACATAATGCTCTCGAGCTTCTTTGCAAGTATGGTCTCTTAGAGGGTGCTCCATTAGACAAAGACCTCCATTGACTATGGAGTCGTAGATCCAGAGGACAACTTTCGGTGAGACATCCAAACTTTGGGCAATGACTTTCTTACAGCAGTATGAGGGAATTTATGTCTTCCTTGTTTCCTCTTTGGCTCATTTCTCGTTATTAGGTTTCTGTCTAGAACGCTCTCTAATTACTTCACGGGTTTTATGTTATTTGAGAAAGTTGTATGCTGCATAGAGGTTGGCGCTCAATTTTAGAAAACGACTGCGATCTGATAGCACCATTCCTTGACATTCATTTAAGGATGTTTGTATCAAAGATTTATAAAAGACTCTTACCACAAATCAAGCTAACAAATTTCAGCTGACCAAACTCCATTATTTTAGTGAAACTTTTCACAAAACTTTTTTGCTTTCATTCACAACATTGTAATGTATTTTTTTCGCATTTCTCTCCACCTCAATAACTTTCTTCGCTTTATTTCAACATTTGCGCGCCTTTCGCCAACAACTGCGTCTTCATTACCAATTCACCTGTTTTCGTGCACATCACTTGCAGCTCGCTTAGTCGTTCTGTCATTTAACCATTCATTCGGGCCGTCAGCCAGCCAGCCACCTTTTTATCCAATTCCCCCGATACCCTATCTTGGATCAGTCATTCATTCATCATGCCTTTGCTTGATGTGGCTCACTCAATTTGGGCATCTAAACAATTTTGTTAACATTTTCCGATTTTCCGCAAATGTAATGAAAAATCAATGTTGTACGCCGCTCACTGCACCTGCCCCGCTTGCGTTCAACGCACAATTCAACTCACGTATATTTAGTGCCATTGAAACATTTTACCGCAATTTAGTTCGACTGTGTTGATGTTGAAGTTGATTTTCGAATTCAGCGATAACTTGCGTCGGATGAAACAAAAATGATGGACTTTTTGTGTACCTCCTTCACCTGCTTCGCCTTCAATTACCTCCTTCAGCTCATTCGCCTCAACTTTTGTTTTGCGCTGCAGCGTGTCTTCTACGTTGAGACACTCGGAATTCAATTTGTTTTCGCCAGTTTACCGCTTTTTTCACCTTTGGCTCATTTACTTTCACAAACACATACACACACAGGCAACACATGTGTTGCACATTTATTGAGCACGGCTAAATGATTCCTCTTTATTTTCAACTTCGCTTTGGCAAATGAATGAGTTTCACCTACAACCCGTTGGCCGAAATCGATTTCTAAGCATCGTGCGGTGTTGCTGTGTTTAGGGGTTGGCGCTGATTGGTGGTGTTTGTGTGTGTGCGGAAGTGATTTGTGTAAAAATTTCGTTTTCATGAGGTAATGAGTTGCTGGAAGTTGTTTGCAACGAAGCTGTTTCAGACATAGCAATCGTGTTTCCGGCAATGAAGGTCGTCGACCTTTGTTTGTTTGATGAACTTTGGTTTCTTATGATTTGGGGTATAAATATACATATAATATGTAGATGCAAATTTTTTGATTTCATACGGTGTTTCCTGGAACAATCTGTGTTGGTATTGTTGGGTTTATGGTGGAAGAAAGTGGAAAGTTTGGAAAATATTTTAATTGAGTTGTTGTCTTTCTTTATACAATTCTCCTTCTGGCTCCAAGAATACGAGATATAATTAACGTTTGATCGAAGTAAAGGTAATTTTTTATTTTTATTTTTTGATAGAGCACGCGTGAGGCGTGTCACACCATCACCCATTGTTTGACCCAATATTCATTATTGGATAATATTCAACCGCATAAAGAAGATGAAGCCGTTCGAACCTTCCCAAGCGGCGACGATTCGCTGTGTAGGCTCTTGAAAAGTTTCAAGTGGATCCAAAGACCCGCTTCCAGGGCCACAATCGTATCGGTTTCATCTGAGTAGGCAAGGCAAAAAATTGTCCAGAGGCAACGAGGTGAAATGGTGCACTCATCGGACCTTTCCTTTAACTTTGCGTTGGCTTTATGAAATGTACTGTCGTTTTATTGAAACAAAAGATCGTCCACTTCAACATCCTCCAATTCAAGCGCGAAAAACACATTAATCATGATTCTAGAGTTCGGCTTCCTTTTTGGGTGGTTGCTTCCCTCTGCCCATAGAGTACACCAAACATTGACCTTTTGTGGATGTAATGGTGTCTAAGTGATGGCTTTAAGACTACCATTTAACCAAAAGTGAGCTTTTTCGCTTAATAAAATTTTCTTTAGAAAATCGAAATCCATGGTTAACTCATTTTGAATCTATTAACCGCACGTAGGGCGCATTTCGTTGTGCTTAAGCTGATTTCTCGGCGTTTAATTTCACCTGAACTGCTAGAGACGATTGCCCGTTGTGTTGCCGAGAACTACGAGGTATGTATCAAAAAGACCGTCGCATATCGAGAATATGCCTAGAACCTGCGTAGAATTGTATTAAGGCCTCTAATACCAATTGCAATGAATTTGAAGGGTTCGTAAAAAGTATGGTAACCGGGACGCCATAACCTTAAATTGACAAAAGCTGGTCAGGATATGTACATCTCATCTTCCGCATTGCAGCTTCGACAAGTTGCTTCCTCAAAAATTTGTAGCCTCACCACGTATGTACCAATAGAACAGTGTAGCCGTTGTTCAAATTGAAATACTTGGTGCTCAAGTATGGGTTCTCGTTCCAACACAACAATCGCCAACGGCACATCGAAATACTCCCAGAGCTGCGGACTGTATATATTCACTGTCTCTTCCATGTGGAGCAACTTCTTTATAGTATGTAATATGGAGTTCTCATCATCCTAGAAGCTGCAACAAGGCAGGCTAGCTTTGACTGGTGCGCTGTTGAAAACTCGGATATAACCAAGTAAGCTGTGTCTACGGCAAGGCTAAAGAAACACCTGTTCAAAATGTGTATGTCTTCCTGCGGAATATTCTTGTGGAACATTGCCTTCAGTAAGCTCTTGGAATTTTTCACAGTGTTGGACCTTTGTGAATATATGTGAAAGAGTAGAAAGCACAATAGATCTCAGGTCGCGGTGCAAAACTCAAAATGATTTCTATTCTATTCTATGGGTTCTTTTGGATCTTCCGGCAGCCGAAATACTTTGAAAAGCAATGGCACCAAATATTTAATTGAAACTCTTATTGGGTTTTAACGCTAACCTTAAACGCGATTTTTGCTGATTTCCAGGTAGGGGTCCAAAAAGCTTCTGCTAAACTTGGATTTCAAGGTATTTACACAGGTAAACTACGCATCAGATGGCCTGAGCACGTCGCGAAATTGAATTCGCGTTAATTTAGTGTACTTTTCCATTAAAAGAAAATCCAAGATGAAAGCAAACGTCTATTTAGACTCTTCGCTACTTCAATTCCATTTAATCCATTCTCGCTATAAATTTAATCAAATAAATGTGATTGCTTATAATTCCATTTCAGCATAATTTGGTTGCTATCGGTGCGAATTGTTTGAGTTATTTCGAAATTAAGACAGGTGTCAGCAGCGTTACGCTACGTTAAAACGACTCAGCTGCCGACAGCCAATTCACTTCGGAAAAGAAGAAAACAACAACAAAGTGCCAGAGTGGGCCGCGCTGAGCCACTAACTCATTCGTCTATTCGTCTAAGTGCAGCGCACGTTTCCGGGTACACAGCTGTCGCCACTGCGGCGCTGCGTCCACCACTCCCCGACAGCGCGGCAACGACAATTGTAATTATGTCACTGCGGAGAACGCCAAAAAGTATTTGTGTCTGCTCGGCAATCAATGCACGTTTTGCGTCTTTTCCCTCCACTTTATACTGATTTATCTTTCGCTCAAAATTTAATAATTCAGTCTTCTCTTGTTTGCCTTATTTGCCGTGTAGCGTGCAGAATTTCAAGTTTCCTCAGCCTTTGTTTGAGATTAGCTGGCGTAATTTTAATTTTTTATCGTTGCCAAAGCTTCATGTCTGTTTTGTGTAGCGTTGCATGTATTTTGCCACGCAAACCGCGCGTTGAGTCACTGAGACAGCGAATTATTAGCCAGCCTTAAAAGGTATTGCCTGCTTCAAGGCGCATAGCCACTTAAAAGCACAAACAACAGTTGTACTCTGACACCTTCGACTGCTAAGTGGCACTGCACAAACGCACATTTGTGTGTTGTAGTGTGCGTGCTTTCGAATTTATGAGCTGTCTTTGGCTGCTGGCTGTGCTAAATAATGCGCGACCTTCAACATTTCAGCCAGCGCGTTGAGACGTAGGAGTGCGTTCGCGTACGCACGCATTGTCTGTATTCAAGGAATGAAGCTTAGTATAAAATTGAAAAAAATTTGAGTCGAGACTGTTGTTCAGCTGCTCATGAATTCCTTCTGATTTTTCGTCATCTGTTGGTAACGGGATTGAATGAAGGGTGGAAAAGATATATATTAGGTTGTCAAAAAAGTCTTGCGGTATTTTCGCTAGTTAGCGCTGAGAGCGCGTAGTT